>NC_056744.1:204127077-204237077 GCF_019279795.1 Protopterus annectens | reverse complement strand
GATGTATTCGACATAGCAGGAGGTGATATCAGTCACCCAAGCTATGCACCATAATGTACCATGGCACTCTGGAGTCAACAGTACATCACTTTTACTGTGTTGCAGGGGCAAGCCCCCCTGTGCCCCCCCAGACTTGCATATTATATATACCAACTCTGAGATCGCACTACTGTGAGGAAATAGGCTAATTCCCTTTTCCTTACTGAACGGCAATCTCCACTCAAAATTCCGAACTCAAATACTCAAACTACACTACCCGTACGATGTAGTGTAGTCAATGTCTTTGGGTTCGCAACACTGCCTCTTGGAAAACTGCAAGTCAATATTGTCACTTTCGATCGACTGCAGTTCGCAAATCTAATTGTAAACTGATATACATAGACATATATAGATAGGTACATACATACATACATACATACATACATACATACATACTCAAAGGTGAGAACAGATAAGCAGTGATCTATATTGTAATGGCCATCTTGTATGTGTCAAACTAGATTAAAAGCAGTCTGCAAAACTTATCAACAAAATCATTTTTATTATTGCAGATACAAGCCTAACTAATAAAAATGTGTAAGAGAGAACAGAAATAAAGCAAATAATGAAGAAATGATTAACTAAGTAGATTTCTTATTTTCTGCATGTGCAACTTTTGCCTGTTAATTAAACCACCCACAGTACTGAACACTTATTGATCTGTTTGGCTGACTCTCTCTGTTAGAATTTTTTTATTTATTTAACATTTGTTTATCAGGAAAGTCTGATTGGGACAGGAACCCATTTTCAGTGGAGGCCCAGGGAGAAAAGCTCCTAATGATACACGAAAGTTAAGACAATGTACATGAACAAGACAATAGCAAATATTAAAGCACACATTAAATAAGTAATGAATATTAAATAAGTACAGAGAGGCAGATACAGTAATAAAACATGTACTAGATAGGCAATACTAAATAAAAGTAATGTGACAAATTATAACTTTTTTTATGGTATGATTAAATAAGAGTAAGAGTTAGGCAGAAGGTCAGAATATTAGAAGCAAGCATATGCTTAGAAGAATTGTGGTGTAGGATGGGAATAGTTAAAGGTGTACAAGTACATAAAGTTTCTTAGTTCAATATGGTAATGGTTAGTGGATGAAATTCATTGTCTAGGGATCTCCAGATATAGAAAGGAAAGGCCCTAGAGAGTGAATGGAGTTCACCTGTCAAGGAAGGAGCAGAGGCAGGTCTGCTTACAAAGAAAATGATTTTTTAGGGTGTGTTTGAAGTTATTAAAGCACTCAATGGTAGTAATGTCTGTTGGCAGAGAGTTCCAGAGCTTGGCGGTAGCATGAGAGAACAGGCACTGTCCAGCTCTTCTGTACGGAATGTAGATTGGCAGGAATTGTTTGTTTTCAGAGCAGAGGGCTCCAGTACTGATGAAGGGTTTTAGGACTGATTTGAGGGCTGGGCAACTTTATGTGCAGAAGACAGATTAACTAGGTTTAGATGTTGTGTGAGTTCGAGCCAGTTTAGTTCTTTCAGAGCTAGGCAGCGATGGGAATGGTAGGAGTAGCCTGTGGCAAATTTGGCAATTTTATGGTAACAAGTTGTTTTTAAGAGAAGACTGTAAACTGGTGTATAAGGAGGCTGCATATAAGAGGGAAGCAAATAGGTGTTGGTAAGGGTTTTTCTGGTGGAGTTATCCAAGTACGTTTTTTTGCCTATAGAGTGCTCCTAGTTTGATATGTGTTTTTTTAATGCTATTGCAGATGTGGTGTTCGAAAGTTACTTTGTTAGTTATGGTAATGCCTAGTAGCTTAGCTGTGGGAACTCTTTCAGTTTCTCCTGAGAAAATATTTTAAAGTCATATGAGCTTGGTTTTGCTGAGAAAAGCAATAGTTTTGTTTTTTTAGGATTTAGGAGTAGCTGGGCTTCCCTCAGCCATGTCTCTATTGAGGTTAAGGTAGTTTGGCTGAGTTGCTGGAGATGTTGTATGTTATTAAGGAGGAAATTATGGTAGTGTCATCTGCATATTAAATAATGAGCTAAGGAGTGATGAGGTGTGAAGGTTATTGGTGAAAACAGTGAAGAATAAGGGTCCAAGTATGGACACTCATGGTACCCCAGTTGTATTGGTTTGATATTAGGATAGCTTATTTGCCATTTAACGCACTGTTGACAGTTGGATAGGTAGCTTGAAAACCATTGTAGGTGGGATGCAGCCTGCAATGGATAGCTGATGAAGAAATGTGTTAGACAGTGTATCAAATACCTCTGATAAGTCTAGTAGTAAGACAGAGGTGATATTACCAGAGTCAATGGATTTGGACACAGTATCCATGAAGGAGATTAGGGCAGTGGTGGTGCTGTGTGATGGGTGAAAACCATGTTGGGTAGGGGTAATTAGTTTGTTTTGGATGAGATGGTGAAGCGATTGCCTATGTATGCATTTTTCCAGGAGTTTGGAAAGAGGAGAGAGGATGGAGATTGGTCAGTAACTGGATAGTTCATTGGAGTTGCCCCCTTTATGAAAAGGGACGATGATAGATTTCTTCCAGAGGTTAGGGACTTTGGACTCTGCTATGGAGCGATATATAAGGATGCTGATGGGTATGCTATGGCTTCTGCAGCAAGTTTTAAGTATTCAGAAGGAAGTTGTCAGACGATAGGGAGCATGGTTTTAGTTTTTGAAATAGTTTTTGAATATGAGAGGTAGAGACAGGTTTAAGAGAAAATGGGATAGAAGATGTAGTACTAGTTTGTTGAGGAGGTAAAGTTTTTTTTTTCTGCTTGTGCAGGATTCATGAGATAAGTGTGGAGGAGGATCAGAGATGGGACTTGAGGTAGTTGTGGCTGTGGAATTTGTTAGCAGTTTGCTTATGCTATCTACAAAATTAGAGTTAAACAGGTTGGCTATCTCTGAGAGAGTTTTGTCAGGGCGTAGTGATGGAGTTTGTTTAGAGCCTGGGGTAAGGAGATTTTAGATGTATTTCCAAAATTGTTTTGGGTTGTTTTTGTGGTTCCTCAATTGGTTGGAAAAGTGTTTTTTTTTTTTGTCTAAGCTCACCAGCTTTTTTGCTTTGTTTCGTAACTGTTTATATTTGATTAGGTTAGCATCAGATTTGTTGTTCTGCCATTCCTTCCAAGCTTTATCTCTATCTTGTAAATGTTATTTGGTATATTTTGTTAGCTAAGGAGCATGATTAATTTTTATTCTTTTGGTGTGGAGGGGGGCAGGGCTATTGAAAGTATTTAGAAATACATTGCCGATGTATTATATGCCATTTTCTAGTGGTACTGTTTTAAGTGGATTCCAGTTAGTGTGTTTTAGGATTTTGTTAAACCTTTGTTAGTCAAAGTTCCTGATATGTCTGGTGGTTTTGTATGTGTGGGCTCTTGCCACTTGCAGTGTGGATCTATATATGAATATGGGTAGGTGGTCTCTAAGAGTATTGTGTAGAGTGTAGGGATTAGAGTATTTCTCAGGATTAGACACTAGTATCCAGTCAAGAGTTGCACCTAGGGTAGTGCTGTTATGCATATGAGTGGCATTGGTAACACGCTGGGTATAACCATGGAAGAAGGGAGAATATTTTTAGTGACATGGTTTAATTTGAGATCTAGAAGGCATGGGTAGTGGATGGGCAGTAGGGAGCAGATTGTGAAGCTTTCAAGTTGTGCTAGTGTGATAATGGGGGAGGTTTTGGTGTTAATTGGATGTATGGAGGTGGAAGGATTTGTAATTGGATACTAAGCTTTAGGGGGTGGAGTATGGTAGGTGTAAATCTAAGGAAAGCAGTGAGTAGGATGGGAATGGAGTTTATATTCATTAGATGTTCTATAGATGGACCATTGAGTTAATTGAACTTCCTTTGGAAATGCTCAGGTGTTATGTCATAACAGGAATGAGATGTGAAAAAAATAAAAACATTAACAAAGATAAAAGGAAGCTCTCCTGTGTAATTTATCAGTACAGATACAAAAATCTGTAGGAGTTAGTGTTTAACTTGGCATACCAACATGCAAAATGCCATTCACTTAAAAGAACAGGACCTGAGCCAGATGTAATGCAACAGAAATTATAAAGCTAACAATTTTTATGTGAAGTTATCGTAGTAATGGGCACACACACACACACACACACACACACACACACACACACACACACACACACACACACACACACACACTCAAGCAACACTTCTATAACTAGCAAATCTGCTCTGTTATGGTAGGAAACTGTTCTCTTATTTCTTGTACTGAATAATACCAGCAATGACACTTAGCAATTAGATTAATGTATTCTTTCATACACTTGACAAACAGCCTAACAAAATAAATAAGAAATGGGGACTAGTGTCAGGACATAAGCAAACTCTGACAAATGTAGAGGTCCTGAACTACAAAGAAATCTTTTTTTTCTGCTTTTTTTCAATAACTAAACAGAGTATCTCCCACCACTGACAAATTTAGTTATCAACAATTCTTTCTTATCAGAATGCAATTTATGTGAGGGCACTATTAGACTTAATCTTTATTTAACTCTTAGGTAGATACTATTTGATTTTTCTGCTCTATTTCTTAAGTTTGAAGAGCAAATCCAAGACCCATCCCCCACCCCCATCCAATCAATTTTACTGATGCATTCTTCAAGGTAATGTTACTGCTCATTACTCTGGGGATTGATCACATAATTCTACACAGATAAGCCTATGGACTTTGCAGGTAAGAACCTACTGATACCCAGGATGAAATATGTTCTTCCTTTTTGAGACAATGTCTCTGCTACCAATGTGAAGTGGCTGCAGATCCCAATGAGTAAGACCTGCAGTTTCATTTCATTTCCTCCTGAAGAACAGTATCCATACTATTTATCATTAGTTCAAAAAACTTTGAAAAAGTCCACACTAATCCCCAAAGCAAGGTTTTAGACCCACAGTGTATTTTAAGAGTTTTCATTCTTTTAATGTGTTGCAAAGAACTTCTTCAGAAATTGTTACAAAATCGGCAAACATTTAAAAAAGGTTGCTAAAATAATCACATGACTTTGAATGTCAAATCAAAAGACTTAAAATGATAAGTGTGTGCTTGTAGGTATGTTCTTAATGAATCAGTTACAAACTAATGAATGAAATATTAAAACTTAAATGCACATTATAACTATATCACATAAAAATGACATAATCTCTTAAAAATATAATTCAACAAAGCTTCTGCACTAAGAAAAAACACTTGATAAAATACACTTGCTTAGTCATGGGGCTTGATCCACCCTTAGTTTAATCTCTCATGCCGCCTCTCGGCATTCCAACCTAGTCTTGTAGTTCCTAGTGAAAATGTCTGTTCTGATGAAATCTAAAACAAAAAACATAAACTTTTTGAAATCAGAACATACAGTGGCATGCTTTGCTAAGGTGTTATTGGGATCTTTCTTCTTTACAGCCAACATGTGCTCATAGATCCTGCTCTATAAATGACTTACAGTATTGCCAACTTAAAAACTGGTACAAGACTCACAACAGGTGATGTAAACCTTTATTTACAGGTGAATCTACTGTTTACCCAAATAACTTTAGCCATAGGTTTGAATGTAATAAAAGAGGAATGATTCACAAATATACATTGCTTGTACTTGCCACAATGGAAAGAGCCATACATCTGTGGCCTAATGAGACTTTTATTGCTGTCTCATTCAATAATAGATTTTAAATTACTAGATTTATTTTTTGTAAGTGAATATAGGTTGATCTCTAATACTAGCCAAGTATGAATTTTCCATTATACTCTTCCAATTGTCTGTAATAATGTTCATAATGGAAGCCATCTGATTCTTTATAGGAACAGGAAAAGAACATTTGAAAGCTGAGTTATTGGCTGACAATTATATGTTCCCATGAGCCTTGGCCAATGCTAGTGAATTAGAATGTTTCACTTGGATTGGGTGAGCTTTGTTTCACCTCAGCAAACCAACTTCTTGTTCTACCTTTGTCAACCAATCATCAGCATACCCTGTTTTGTTAAAAATTGTTTTAACCTAATGGGATTGATCTGAAATATTTTATCATCTGTAGTTAACCTGCTTAATCATATAAGTTGTCCTTCAGTGACACCCCATTTCATATGTGCAGGCTATCATTATGTAAATATTGATTAATGAATGTTTCCTTTCTATACACTTTGCAGTTAAAAGTTGTAGAAATTCACCAAATGATGGAGAAATCTCAAGATAATTGATGTCTTTGCCAAAACCACTAACTGTGAATTTCAGAAAGTCAGTACTTGTATCTAGGTAGCTTACAAAGAACAAAAATTCTGGCTGGCTACCTGACCATGAAAAGAAAAGGTTGTCCATAAACCTATGATAAAAAAATGATGTAAATTGACAATGGGTAGGACTTTAAATACTTTAATTCCCACCAAGCCATAACTAGATTTGCAAACACTGGGGCTACTCTCACCCAATCAACTCCAGATAATTGTTTATAATGTCTACCTGCAAAACTAAAGAAATTATTATCCATTCCCAACTCTAGTAGCATGCATATTGTGTTGATTGTCAACTTTACATTAGGAAGTTGAACTTACAGTTCATTTTTCATGAAGTTTTGGATTCAAATTTGAATACAACCAGGCTCCTTAAAGGAAGTATGTATAATCCCAGACTAAACATTACTTTACAAGATTTTAGTAGATCTTGTAAAGAAAACATGAGAAATACATTGTGTGGAAACTAGACATAATAATCTGTCCAGATTAGAAAGGTCCGCACTCAAACAATTAACTTTTGATAAAGAGTTAAGGGTTATGAAGGCAGACAAGGGTAGTATGATTGTCATCATGAATACAGATGTATACAGTGAAGCTATTCAGGTATTACTAGGTGATACCAATTGTTACAAGGTGGTTACTACTGAGGCAATCAGTAAATGTTTTTCTGCCATTGACAGTCTAATTTTGATTTGTTCAGTGAAGGGAATTTGGATTAAGAGACTTGTTCCTGTCTTGAGGTAGAGTTTCTAAGGATGGTTAGATTTTTAGACATAGCAAAGGTACATAAAAACTGTGAGAACCTACCCTTTTGGTAGCTGCCAATTCCTCTGAATACTACTTTCAAGATTCCTGGCATTTGCTTGAGTTGCTTAGTGAATTTTGAGAGCTTGCACTACAAATAAATTTTGCCTTTATTAATGTAGATTCAACTCATGCATCAAACAAGATATAGGACTTGATTTTTGTGACAGGAGAATTTTAATGAGTTTACTACCTTCACGAATGCGAAAATCAATAAAATCTGCATGTTACTAGACTTAGTACTGGATACTAATTTCTTCAGTTTTGCAGGTAGACATTATAAACAAGTATCTGGATTTGCTATGGGGGAGAGGGTAGCCCCAGTGTTCGCAAATCTAAATATGGCTTGGGGGGAATTCAAATATTTAAAGTCCCACTCTTTGTCAAATTACATCATTTTTTATCATAGTTTATAGACAATATTTTCTATTTGTGGTCAGGTAACCAGAAAGAAATTTTGTCCTTTGTAAGCTACCTAGATATGAGTATTGACTTTCTGAAATTCAAAGTGAGTGGTTTTGGCAAATAGATCAATTACCTTGATATTTCTCGATCATTTGGTGAATTTCTACAACTTTTTAAAGGCAAAGTGTATAGTAAGGACATTTGTTAATCAATATTTACATAAAGATAGCTTACATCTTGCACATATGAAAAGGGGCAGCATTAAAGGACAACTTATACGATTAATCAGGTTAACTATGAACTATAAAATATTTCACATTGAGACCATTAGGTTAAAAAAAAATAACAAAAGAAGGCACAGCTATGCTTGATTGACAAAGTAAGGACAAAAAGTTGGTTTGCTAAGGTGAAACAAAGCTCAACCAATCATAGAGAAGTATCCTCATACGCTGGCATTGGCCAAGCCTGAGAGGAACACATTGTTACCAGCCAATAATTCAGTTTTCAGATGTTCTTTTCCTGTTCCTATAACAAATCAGATGGCTTCCATTGGGGAAGATTATAATGGGGAATTCAGACTTGGCTAGTTATTATCAAAGATCAACCTATGTTCACTTTCAAAAATATGTATTAATTTAAAATCTGTTCTTGAACAAGACAGCAACAAAAGTCTCATTAGTCCACAGATGGTCCATTGTGGCAAGTGCAAACAATGTAGATTTGTGAATAATTCCTCTTTTATTACATTCAGACCTATGGATAAAGTTATTTGGGCAAACAGTAGATTCACCTGTGAATTCACACATGGATTACCTCGACTCTTGTGAGTCTTGTGCCAGTTTTTATGTTGGCAAGAGTGTAAGGCATTTATCAAAGAGGATCTAGGAACACATGTTGGCTGTAAAGATGAAAGAACCCAATAATGCCTTAGGAAAGCATGCCACTGTATGTTCTGGTTTCAAAAAGTTTATGTTTTTTGATTTAGATTTCATCAGAACAGACATTTTCACTGAGGACCATAAGACTAGGTTAGAATAACGAGAGGTGACATGGCAGATTAAACTAAGGGAGGGTCAAGCTCCAGGATCAAGCGAGTGTGTTAATATCAAGTGTTTTTATTAATACAGAAGTTAAGCTGAATGATATTTTTAAGAGATTATGTCATCATTTATGTGATATAGTTATAATGTGCATTTGATTTTATATATTTGATTCATAAGTTCGTACGTAACTCAAAAATCAGAAGAAAGTATCACCACAATATGTCCAAGTTAAATCCACAAGCAACGTCTAAAATACAATTAAAACATTTAATAAGAAGCACAAAATCATAGAACACAACTTAAAAACATGAAAGAAACCCTGTGAGCGGATAAACGCTTTCAGCTTCTAAGCCTTCTTCAGATCCCTGACTTTGATCTGAAGAAGGCTTAGAAGCTGAAAGCACTTATCCGCTCACAGGGTTTCTTTCATGTTTTTAAGTTGTGTTCTATGATTTTGTGCTACTTATTAAAAGTTTTGATCGTATTTTAGACGTTGCTTGTGAATTTAACGTGGCCATATTGTGGTGATATGCTCTTCTGATTTTAGTGTTTTTGCTGTTTGCTGAGCGTACTTCAGCGGAGATTTCTCCTTCTCTTGTTTTTGCAAGTTCACAAGTAATTCATTAGTAACACACCTACAAGCACATGCCTATCATTTTAATCCTTTTGATTTGACATTCAAAGTCATGTGATATTTTTAGCTACCTTTTTAAAAGATTTGTAGATGTATTTTCTGAAGAAGTTCTTTGTAATACATTAAAAGAATTAATGCACTAAAAATACATCGTGGGTGTGGTGCCTTGCTTTGGTGATGAGTGTGAACTTTTTTCAAAGTTTTTTATTTTGTCTTAATTTCTACACCTTTTGTGATGTTTTGTGCCCATTAGTTCACTGTTTCCCCTCAGCAATGATAATTACTGTCTGTTAGTTGCAAAGGAAATCTCACTGCAGAACACCAATTAGCACTCAGTCAGGTCAGGGATTTACAGAATTGTACTTAATACAGCATTACATAATGTACTGAGGAGACCAAGCACTTAGATGCATGAACATGACTTAAAATTCTCCATATACTGGCCTTAAAAATATGATGGCACACAAGCTGTTTAGGCTAAAGATTCCTACCCATTTCACTGCATCTTGTGACACAAGCACTTTTGAGCTGTAGGCTAATATTAACTACTTGTCTGATAGCCCCAACAAACACCAATAGCTGTTATTGTGACCAACTAGGTGAGTACTGCATGTTTAAAAAAAGAAAAGTCTGGAATGTGATTCCTGTGACCAGGGCTGGATCTTTAGTTTGGAATAAAAACTTAATGTAAAAGCATCTCAGTGCATGCTTGCATATTCTGTGAATCCATGTGATATTCTGAGCTGTTAACCTTCAATCCAAGTACTTCCTTTTTTTACAGCTGACATGTTATCAGTATTAAAAGGATTGTCAGCTATTGTTATTTTTGGCACACTGAAGCTTATTTTTTTCATTTTTGGCTCTGCTGAACTGTATCTAATGTTTCCCGTTTGAACATTCCTCAAGATTAGGCCAGCAAACTAATCAAGACTTATACAAGCAAGTTATCTGTTGTTTTATCTATGTAATTTACCTTTGCTTTTTCAAACATCAAATGGAAACATAAAAAATGCCCATTTACATTGCATGCTTGAAAATTCATATTCATACTTTTACATTTTCACTTGATTTATGTCCAATAGCCCAACAATGGCATTTTTTCTCTATACACTTCATTGTTGGCTTTAGAAGTTGACTTTTAAGTCGAACAGCATCTCTGAAGTTTAAGAGGCACCTCTTATAAAACTGGAAGCCCTGGATTCAATGTTTTGAAGTGTAGCTCTCTACAACTGGACTTAGGGTCAATGACACTGAGTCAAGTGTACTACATTTCTTCATGTCACAGGTGATGAAGCCATCAACATAAATGTGTAAATTGCATAGATACAACACATGAAAAAGAGTCTACCTTATATGACATATTTATTTCTCATGAGGAATCAATGGGGCCAGGAGACTAATGATACATGTTTCATTAAAATGAAACACAGAGCACACAACTGTGAAAAGGGTGAACCATCTGTCTCACTGCTAAAATATAGAATGATCTGTTGTACCAGAAATGATCGTTTAGGAGACAGACTATAAAGAGAGGCTGTTAACAATGAAAAAAACTCCTAGATGGTCTGCAAAAGGGAATTATCAAATGCAAAACTTAAAAGAATAACAGAGGAGGCAGAAATGTGCAAAACTAAGATTTTGTGTGAAAACAATATGTTTGGGCCTCACAGATAAAGACATGGAGCAGGAGAAGAGTGAGACTTGGGGTCAACATGGCTTCCCATAGAGGATGGCTTGACACAACACAAAAAAGTGCAACTACAGTACCTATATGGTGACATTATTCAGAAGACCATTGTGAACTGCTAGACATGAGTATTTCTTTAGGTGTGTCCACCCCTCCTTGTAAGTCATGGCATCCCTCTCATAGCCTGCATATTCATCTACTCTGCCCACTGTTCATGGCTCTGTGGCTTCAATGTGACTTCAAAAATGGACTGCCTCATAGTAGCATGTTATCCCCATACCTCCTCCAAAGACAGATATGCAGGTTTAGCTTCACCATTCCTCCCTTTCCCACTTGTTATTATAGGTGCTTAGGGAACTAATTGAAGCCTGGGTCCCAGTAAGAGCATTATTACTCTTAATCAATAAAGCTGGCTTCCTGTGCAAGACATTTGGATTTTGGCACATACTTTTCAGCCCAACATTGGTTGTCAACATTGGTGTTACAAAATTCTGAAACATCGCATGCTAATGAGGTCCATTAATGATATAAGTTGCTGAAACACAAAACATGGCAGTTGATATGTCATATAAGCCTGTAGTATTCTGAGATGCTCACTTATATGGGATCACCTGTACATGGAGAAATGGTGTAGATACCTGATACCAAGGTATGTGCACTTACAAATGTTATGTCATATTCATTGTGCTGTGTCAGCTTTTAGGACTGTATTCAATATGGACATGACTGTAGTGCTACTGTTATGTGATTCTTGAAGCTGAAGACTTGTATGGAATATACTACAAACTGCATTTGTGAGGCTTCCTTTGGAAACTACTGTAAATAAAGGGGAATACTTTCACTGTAATGTTTCTTGTGGCTACCATTTGTGGATAGTGATGCATACTCTTCTATATATGTAAGTTGTCCACAGGTATGTTGCATTTTTTGAATAAAAAGCTGTTGCTTTCCACAACTTGCTAAAATAGTATATTGGGTTTCATGCTCACCCCTTCCACAAATATGGCATACCTTTGTGGCTATGTAGAAAAAGGATCACTGTAATTTTAGTTATAGTAGGTTACAATTCATTTTCTCTCTTTCTCACTCTCACTCTCTCTCTCTCTGTATATATATATATATATATATATATATATATATATATATATATATGTGTGTGTGTGTGTGTGTGTGTGTGTGTGTGTGTGTGTGTGTGTGTGTGTGCGTGTGTGTGTGTGTGTATCCATCCATCCTCAACCTCCTTTTTCCCATTTTGCACATGGGATTGGGGTGTTACTTCCACAGTGACAATCATCTCGATCCAAGGTTTACCTCTAGCAGTAGTTCATTCGTGCCACTCACTTGTGCACATACTCTCACCTACATCCAATTTAGAGTGTCCAGTCCACCTACTGCTGCATGTCTTTGGAATGGGGGAGGAAGCTGTATATATATATATATATATATATATATATATATATATATATATATATACTTTATGTGTGTGTGTATGTGCCTGTGTGTATAATCATAATGTAACACAGCAAACTGAAGGAAACACTTCTGTGTGGAACACTATTTGACAACCACCAGTGTGGCAGCAAAGTCGTTAAGACAGCCATTAGTGGGAACCACAGTTGTTTTCAATGGTACAAATACACCAGCATTGTCCTTTTGTCAGTGTTACAGTACAGAATTCATCTATTCCATTTCTCATCAATAAAAGGAAATACTAGATCTAGGATTATTTTGGCAAATGCTTTATCAACAATAAAAGGAGTTACTAGATATTTGGCAATTGCTAAACACCTTCCACTTTCCAAACATACAATCCAGGATGTGAGCATGTCCGCAGTTCCTAACTAAATCTGTTCTTAATCAAATTGGTGTGCTAAAAGATCAGCATGCTTGCATTGTAGGAAATTCACCCTTCTAAATCTGTTGGCCAGAAATTTACTGAGATGTGCTGTTTATTCCTTACCTGATGGTATATTTCTTGATGTTCCCAAAGAATCTTTAGGATTACACTCAAATACTATCTGTACAGATGAAGGTGAGCTTTTGCCATTTTAACCTCAGAGCAAAGTGAATAAAATGCTGATAAGGAGGAGTTAAATGCTATCCCTCTGCAGCCCCTGACTACCCATGACAATGAGGTATGTCTCATAAAAGATGCAGAACCTGTGACTATAAAATGGAAACCTTGTGAAAGCCTGCCTGTGGTAGTTCAGTATCCCCTATCAGTAGAAGCAGAAAAAGGAATCAAACCTGTTACTTCTGCTTTGTAATAACAAGGTATTATTGTCCCAACTTGCAGTCCTTGTAGCACTCCTGTTTTATCCATTAAGAAACAAGGAAGAAAGTAAGTATATATTTGTACAAAACTTACACACAGTGAATGGTGAGGTAGTACCAACATTTTCAGGTGTTCCTACTCTTGCAAAAGTAATGAGTTCTATCTCATCAGATGACACATCTTTCTCTGTGATAGATATTTCATTTGCTTTCTTTTCTATCCTGAAACATCCAGATACCCAATATCTGTTTGTATTTACTTATAAAGCACAGCAGTACACTTGGGGCAGGATTCAAGAAGTTCTGTGTAGGATTCATGTAGAGCCTGCATGGAGTGTGCCCATGTACATGAAGTTGTACCTGTGGTGGCGCCATGCAATACATATTAATGAAGCGCGGCACATTTAAACAAGGCTTCACGGTGCGCAACAATGGATAGCATTTCTGTGTAAAGTTGCTCTTCTTGATTGTACTCAATGATTGAATGACAGCATAGCAATTGCTTTCCCTTGTTCAAAATTTGGCATGGTCCCAAACACATTTAAATTGAGAAAAATTGTACAAGGGACCCTGCCATAGATATGTCATTCTGCTTTTATTAATTTCATATATTTTATTGTTTCCCATTTCTCTCTCTTTTTTATTTTATTTTCTGTTTGCATGGTGCATAGCTTGTTTGTGCATTCTGCAATTTTTAATTTTTTGTTTTCACATGTTTGCGCATGCTTTTGCGTGATTGGACTACCCATGTAGCAAACATGACTCAGGCAGCCAAAAATAAAATACGGATGCACTCAATTAATACCACTGGGCATTGTGCAAACCTGATAAGTGAGGCTGTGCTGCACTAACATTATCAAGTTAACAATGAATACTAATATAGGGGATGTCATGTAACTAATCTTGTAGCAATAGGTGGTAAGTCTAGGTCTGGAGAGCAAATGGTTCTGGGCTCTAGTACAGGGAGAACAAACTTTTCTTTTACTGGGTGGATGTTGCAGATTATACAAATAAAGTGCAACATAAACAAGTGCTTTCTCAGCCTTTCTGTAGTAAGAGCTATAAATTTAGGACTAGTGTGCACATGGTCCTGGTTTTGAAAAACACATAATCCGTGCACATTTAATGTTATTCCACTTCATGTCATAGGTTCATAGGTTCATAGGTTCATAGGTTAGTACTAGGCTATCATACAAGCCTAGCTACCTAGGCTCCCTGACCTAGCCTTAATTATTTACTTTCCTTTATTTCCCTTTTCTTTCTCCTTTAATATCCTTAGCTGGCTAGATCCTAGCCTTTCCTCATGACATCTTCCTTTCTTCCTCTGCCCTGGTCTGTATTCTCTCCTCCAAGTGACATGGCAGGAGCTCTCTTCTCCAATTCCAAAGATCTATTTGTAGTCTCTCCATGGGAGGGGGGGGATCAACATGCCCTGTTGTCTGAGTTGTTGGGATTTCTGATCCATGGGCGTGGAGCTCTGAGTTGACAGGATTTTGTATTGTTAAGTTTATGTAGCATGTCCAACAGCCTATACATGGACATGGGCCTTGCAGAGAGAGCAGAGAAAGTACGTGTATGGTCAGCAGAGGCTTTTCGATTAGGGCAGTTTATGATTTTAGGCATGGGATTCTTTTTTGTGTTTGCTTTATGAGGGTATTTTTTTTAGTGAGGCAAATGTTGCATTGTATTATAATGGGGGATGAGTAATGAGGTAATGTATGAAATTGATGGGGATGAAAACAATGGGTGGTGGTGAGGTTCTGACATATGAGGATTTGGGATGATTTCCTGTATGTAAAGATTCGATGTGACATAGAAGGATTTCCTGTACATTTGTGGTGGTTACTGTCCACCTGACCACCTAAGTCTCTTATCACACACTTTCTGTATTTAGTGTACTTATCACACTTTGGTAATTATAGGGATATGGTTTTTTCCCATAAGGGATGGATACATGTTTTTTTAACAATATTTTTCTTACATCTCTTTCTGTAAAGCCCTTTTTTCTGTAAGCATCTGTCCAAGCATCCCCTTTTCATTTGGGGATTCAATAATGAGTTCCAGTTTGCAGTCATCTGCAAACTTCCTTGCAGTTCTCTGCAGCTCAGACCTACTTTGCAGAAAGTGTTGACCTCCACTCTGGAACCCAGTAGATGCAAAACAAGCGGTCACCTACTTGTACTCCTGGAGTCACTGGATTTGGAGTGGATCTTTTTCAGCTACTGGTTCAGTGTGGGTACCATTTGGCAACCATTTAGCAACCCATTTTCTGACATAAACTTAGTAAGTTTATCTATGATTCCAGAGTGGGATCCAGAGTAAAGGCCTTGGCAAGGTCTAGGATAGTCCTGGTCCACCCTGGGAGACTTGTCCACCCTGTCAGTCAAGTCCTGGAGACTAGTCTCAGGTTCACACAGAGTTCAGAAACCAATTCACCCTTCAAAAGTGGGAGACAAGATCGGTCCAGGTGTTGCCAAAGTTTTTGTTCCAGTTCCAATATAATACATGCTGTCAGGGCATGATATTCAGGCCATGACGGGATGGGACAGTAGTTTTGGGGATGGATGGGGGTGGACTGATGGGGGAGTAGTTTCCTCTCCGCCTACCACTTGATGTGCATGAGCCTCTGTGGTGAGATGCTGTGATTAAACTGAGGTTAGGTTAGGTGAGGTGCACACTTGTGTGGTAGTTCAGCACATATGTAGATGTCATATCATCTGGTCCCGATGTGCTCTTGTGTTATGGAGAGTAGTTTTTTTGTGTTTATTGTGGCGTTATTACTGAATTTGCAATCTTTTCGGTATTGAGAGGCCAGGGGGGGGGAGTGGGGTGGGGTGGGGTTGGCACTGAATCGATCTGCCAGTTGGGAGTATGTATAATATCCTTCGTATATATTTATTTATTTTCTTTTTGCTCAGCAGAGATCTGAGCATTTGCCTAGATTCCTGACATAATTATAAAATGCTTTGTGGTTGTCTTCTTTTGAATCTTTGGCTTATTTTTTTAATTAACTAGCTTTTTTATTTTTTAGGGAGTTTCTTCAGTTTCTCTATGAGGGAGGCTTTTAGTTTTTGCATTTTGGGATTTTTTTTCAAAAAGTTTCTTTTTTCTTCCTTTTGTTGTAAAGTTTGTTTATGGCAGGGGACCACCAGATTGGCTTCCTTTTTTTTTCATATTTGCTCTTACTCATAACACCTCATATAGTGTAGCTGATATTAATATTTACATGTATGAGGGCTGAGACACTAATATTGTGTCAGTTATTTACCTATTCATTTATATGGGTATTGCGCATATATTATCAAAAGTATGATTGTGGGTATAATTTCATAATGTGTACTCTGTTCATGCAAGTATATTTCTGCAATCCCATGTGAATAACAGAGCTACGCAAGTGGCTACATATCAAATATCCTTGAAATTGCATTGCTTTCTACTTTTTTTTTTTTTATTGCCGACTGTTATGCATCGTTTACCATTGCACAAACAGATGCACCCTGGCTTACCGTGTTTGCATGATAGCAAGAGGTGCACAACTTTTTTCAAATGTAGCAAAAACCAGACAATGCACACTCTCAGTAAGCACAATACATGGAACTGGTGGGAAAACATATATTTAAAGTGGAATTGGTGGGAAATGCTCATTATACATTGAGCTTGATCTTTAGGAGACATGCTGGTGTTGGAGAGGGTGTGTGCTTCAGAGCATAACGTTGGGGTGTTCAGGAGTCCAAAGTCTTTGTTGGGCTCCTAGTCAAGGAGCATAACCCATGCCTTTTACAGAAAGACTATTCAGGTGCTCAATATAAAATAACAACTATACCACAAACTATGAACACACATTCAATATAAGTCTGAAACATGGACTAGTTTAGCTAGGGCTTTGACCAGTGCAACAGGTATCCCATGCACTGGTGGGCAATATTGTCATCATTACTGTCACACACTTCCCTGTGTGGATATTGTGAATTGAGCGACAGAGACTTGACATCGAGTTAACAACATTTGTTGTATTGATATTTACTTAACTTTGAATAGCAACACACACTGACAGGAAAGCATACATTTACATAGATGTTGTCTGGATGGAAGCTAGTGAGAGAAAGCTACAGCATGTACAAGGCTATATATAAGCATGCTGTCTGGTATGATGACTGACAGGAAACAATATATATTAGCCATGTGATCTACATCCTCCCTTTTTTATGAAAAATGAAAACATTATACACACTACATTATATACAACAGTGACGCTCAAGTTGCAGCGTATTTGATATTTGGTTTTCAGATTCTACCAAACCTTTTTATGTAATACTGAGGACTGGGCTTAGCAACTGGAACAGTTTCTTGGGAGTTTTTCATATTAGGGAATTTGGGTTTTTTTTCTGGGTTGATGAATGAACTAAAATCACTGTTACAAGCAATCTGTTGTGGCAAAGTTTCAGATAGCTGTTCCTGGACTGGTAAGTCATGTCTGCAATTTCTACGAAAATCTACTCCTTCAGATTGTTCAATGTATGATTTGGGTTCCTGACAAATCTCTTTTACAATGCCAATGTGACTGTAACCTTTTGGAGTTTGTAATTGGACTACTTCTCCTTTTGACAATGGTCTTAAAAACTCACTTGTCTTATCATAATGGAGCTTTTGTCTTTGGCATTTCTTAGCGAGCTGGTCTTTTATCACTTTGTTGTTTCAGACTTTTGACACATGTAAGTCTTTACTTATTGGTGACATTGTTCTAGTTTGCCTTGACATTAGTCTTTGAGGTGAAGAGCCAAGTACATTATCAGAAGGAATATTTCTTAAATTCGATAAAGCGAGGAAAACATCGGTACCATTTCTATGAGATTTTTCAAGCAACGTCTTTGCTCTTCAGACTGCACACTCTGCTAACCCATTTGATTGAGAATATTCCTGACTACGTGTTATGTGAACGACATCCCATGTTTCTGCAAATCTACGAAACTGTTGACTCGTGAAATGCATACCATTATCAGATATAACTTTGTGCGGGCTACCATGTACTGAGAAATGTCTCTAATTTCATGATAACAGTACTGGAAATTAAATTAGGAAGCAATTCCATCTCAAACCAATGAGAATAAGAATCTATTGTTACTAAGTAATGCTAACCATTCCAATCAAAAATATCAGTAGTAACTGTTGACTATGGTAGTTCAGGAATTGGACTTAGCTGAAGCAGTTTCTTTTGTTGATGCAATTTAGTACTATTGTAAATTGAACAAGCTTGAGTTTCATTCTGTATATTTTGTGACATTAAAGGCCAAAATATTACACCTGTTGCCCATCTTTTTGTTGAATCTGTACCTGGGTGACCACAATGCAATATTTTGATATATTCCTGCTGCAATGCTTTAGGAATTACCACCTTTGGGCCTTTCATGATGATACCATCTTCCATCATGAGTTTATCTCTGTAAGGAAAGTACTACTGAATGTCAAGTGGTAAACTGGTTTGACATATCAGTCATCCTTGATTGATAATATTACTTAGCTTCTGAAGAACAGTATCTCAAGCAGTATAATTTCTCATCTCATCAAGACATGATGAAGAAATGTTTTTGACTTCTGTAACTTCAAAATCAGTTATTTCATTTTCATGTTGCTCAGTTGTGCTTCTTGGAACACATGATAATGCATCAGCTAAATACAGACATTTACCTTTCTTGTAAACCAAATTGAAATTGTACTTTTGCAATTTTAGCATCATACGTTGTAATCTTGCTGGAGCTGAGTAGATTGGTTTCTTCAAAACTGATACCAAAGGTTGGTGCTCAGTCTCTGTTTGAATAGGCTTACCGTAAATATAGTCATTGAAGTTGAAACATGCAAACACTATTGCCAACAGCTCTTTTTCTATCTGCGTATGGTACATTTCTGTTTGAGTTAAAGTTCTGGATGCATAGGCTACTGGAATGTTCTCTTGAAGACAAACTGCACCTAAACCAAACTTTGAGGCATCACAGGACAAACTCATTGGTTTATGACCATCATAATACCTCAGGATAGCAGGACTGATAATTCTTTCTTTTAGAATGTTGAATGCTCTTTGGCATTGTTCCAACCAAGACCAATGTACATTTTTACATGTCAACATTCTTAATAGTGCTGAAAATTCAATTAAGTCAGGGATTTCCTAAATAGTTGACCATGCCAAGAAAATATTATAAAGATGTGACAACTTCTGGAACTGGCATCTCAGTAATTGCTTGTTGTTTAGAAGGATCTGGTTGTAACCCTGAACTTGTAAACAAATGTCCCACATATGTGACTTCTTTCAGTTTAAATTTGCACTTTTGTGGATTCAACTTAAGATTTATTTCATGTGCACGATCTAAGATGTTCTTGAGATTTTTGTCATGTTCCTCTTCATTACCTCCAACAATAATATCATCTACTTTGAGAGCACATTGATATCCTGCAAATATTTGATCCACTGCACATTGAAATACTTCACTTGTGGAATTGATTCCAAATGGCATTCTCAGGAATCTGTATCTACCAAGTGGTATGCTGAATGCAGTTAACAGGAAGGATATGTGATCAAGTGATATCTGCCAAAATGAACTTTTTGCCTCTAGGCTAGACAAAACATTGCAATTTGGTATGATAGCTGCTACTTCTTCCACTGTACACATCAGATGATAAGGTTGTTTCAATGCTTTGTTTAAGTCTCTCAGATTAATACGTATACTTATAACATCAGAACTTTTTTTGTGTGTGCGACCATAGAAGACACCAATTCAGTCGGTTCCTTTACTGGAGTCAATACACCAAGATTTGCCATTTTGTCTAACTTTGCTTTTACTTCATTCTGCATGGCTACTGCAATCTTTCATGCTGGTCTTAGAACAGGACTAACACTTTGATCTAACTTCATAGAATATGTTACTGGAAGTTTACCAAGCTCATCACTGAAAACATCAGCATGCTCTTTGAAAATATTCTGGGCAAAGCTATTATAATTATTCACACCAATGTAATGAACTTCTTTGTTAAACGAAAACAGTTTCAACTTTGAACTGTCTCTAAGACCTAATAATGATTGGACATGTCTTCAGAATATGTAAAACTGCAAGTCATAGTTGTTTCCACAAATATGGCATGAAAGAGTTACTGCACCAGTTGTTGAATCTTTTCACCCCCCCCCCCACCGTATGCAACTAGCTTTGAACACTTTGCTGAGAATCAAGTCTGTCACCAGCTTTTAATTTATCAAATATTTCTGCAATAATAACATTGCATTTAGACCCAGTGTCCACCTTAAACTCTAGTGGTTTGTCATTATGACAACTTGTTATCTATTGAATTTACTGTTTCATTGAGCACTGATACACCATCACCATAATATACTTGCTCAACACCCTTGGTACTAGTTATGGCTACAGACTCTAAATGGTTTAACTGCTTTTTTGGCAGCTTTCTTTTGATATGGGTTTGCAATGCTTTAGATTTATAAAACCTTTTGAAATGATTCATTTTTTTACATTTGTGACATTGCTGACCTAAGCTAAACACTTTTCTCTTTTGGGCTTGTGATTTCCACTACAGTTGTGACAGTTAACAATAAGGTTAGACATGGACAACACCATGGGGTGTGGCAGTACCCTCGGATTTATTTTTCTGAGAACAGTTGGGTCATTTCAACTTAACTCTCTGGTGTACACGGTCAGCATTCACACTAGCAGATTTGCTTTTATCATTTGTAAGCATATTCGTGTGCTTTTCTGTTATCTCATATATCTGACAGATTTCTAAGGCTTTGTTTAATGTAATTTCACTATCTCGAAACAAGATTTTTCTTACTGCGTCACTACTCATACCACACAAGAGATGTCTTTTATTAAATCATCTTGCAAGTCACCAAATCTGCATGTTTTAGCATTGTTCCTCAAATCAGTTACATAAGTAGCTGTAGTTTCACCTGGATTTTGATTTCTGGTGTGAAACTTGTGCCTTTCCATTGTAATATTCACTTGAGGACTGCACAATTCTCTAAACTTATGTTTTAAGCACTCAGGATCTTCCTGTGTCTCAGCCTGTACTACAAGAGAATGTTCTTCCCCTTCCCCTGCATACACAACTGACTTGTACACAAATGAACATTCTCGCTAAATGCTTTGGTACATGCATCCATATCTGGAAATGCTGGTTGTATAAAAATATCATACCCTTGTTCAAACACATGCCAATTTTCCGCAATATTACTATTAAACACCAACGGCTCAAGTCAACAAAATGTTTCTGCCATGTCACTCTCTAACCATGTGCTTAGATATTACTAGGCCAACAACTGTAATTTGTAATTTGTAACTTGTACTTCTTTGCTTAAACACACGCAATGCCTTGGAAAACTTTTTTTTTGTCTCGACACTGCAACTTAGTAGCATGTTCCAAACACTTTGAACACTTCAAAATATGTTTCTTTTTAACACAGTGCACACATTGCAAATATGGTATACACACTTCGGACACTTCAAGGAGATACATTTTGCTAAAAACTTTGATATTGCAAACTATTTAGAAATAATCTCAGACACTTTGAGAATTAGTGAATACTTTGAAATTTGTACACTTTGAAATTAGTTTTAGACATACAAAACATATTTCAATTTGGTTTTAACAGACAAAATACACATTTCGAATTTTACTAGGATTGTAGAAACATCTTGAGAAATTATCGAACAGAACAACTCACATCTCAGTCCCTTTGAGAAGCGCATTCACATTGCAAAATACAGTTTCAAGCACTTTGGGAAACTTACCCATTGCAAAATACATTCTCAGACACTTTGAGAAATACGAATATTGCAAATACAGTCTCCAACATTCTGAAAGCCATATATATTGCAAAACACTGTCTCAGACATTTGAAAAACTGCACTTAAGAAACTCATGCTCAACTTCTCTAACACTTCTAAGATTATTTGCATGCCTTAACAATATGTTACCTTTTTTTGGACACTTAATTACTTCAAAATATGAATACATTAGAGCAATTTGGAACACTTTATTGCATTTATTCATTGAAAACACTTAATCAAATCAGAATATTTTGAAATAACTGCCAACTTAATTGCAAGTAACATTTTACCTGCATGTTTGACTTTACCTCTCTCACTGAAATATTTTTTTTTTTGCTTTTTTGTAAAATTGGCTTTCATACCATGTCTCTCATCGAACCACAGCTTACTTTGCTTTGACTGTTTTGTCACAAGCTTAACTTCAGAGGTTCGACCTTTTACTTTGCAGCTTTCTGGACATCCTGCTCTGACACCATGTCGCACACTTCCCTGTGCAGGTATTGTGAATTGAGAGCCAGAGACTTGATATCAAGTTAACAACATTTATTGTATTGACATTTACTTAACTTCGCATAGCAACACATGCTGACAGGAAGGCATACATTCACACAGATATTGTCGAGATGGAAGCAAGTGAGAGAGAGAGAGAGAGAGCACGCTACAGTGCTGGGCTATATATAAACATGCTGTCTGGTATGGTGGCTGACAGGAAACAATCTATATTAGCCATGTTATCTACAATTTTTATGATCTCTGTAGAAGAAAGAGGGATACCTTTGATCAGTGGATCAGGGAATGTAGAGCAGGGAACACTCGACAGATGTGTAAGTATAAAATACATTGGCCAGTTGTAAAAGTTATAGCTGAATATAATCAAGACTGACATTCATAATGGAATTCTTTTTGTTTTTCTTTCTCCACAGCTGCTGAAGAAAGGGCTACAAATGTGAGGTGTCATGGAGTGCACCTGGGAAGAATGAGAGAAGCATGTGGTATGTATGCATATAAAAAGCACTGCTATTGTACCTTTTACTGTTAAAGATGGATTACTTGTTATTTCAGACAGTTGTATATAATTGAACATGCTTATCTCATCTGTAAAAGAAAGTATGCATGCCTTACTCTGTAGCACAAAGCAACCATTTCAAATTCTCAAGTAACAGTGAGCATGCATGTATAAAGTGCAAAAGGAAAGTGTGCATACGTTAGTCTGTAGTCAAAAAGAAAAGTACAGTATTACAGTAGTCAGAGGCTGTAAGTTCAAAGACTGCACTACCCAAATATACAATAGTGTGTACAATAGTGTTATGTTTTCATCATTGTATACACAACTGCGGTGGTGGTGCTGCGGTAGTGTTGTCGCCTCATAGCAAGATGTTGTCCCATTCGATTCTCAGCTACAGAGTCTTCTGTGTGGAGGCATGCATGAATGGGGTGCCTTCTTGAAGGTTGTGCGTCAGGGCTGGTAACCCGGTACATAAAAAAATCCACTACCAATCATTAGCAGACTGGAGTTCCGCTGTGGCGACCCCTAACCAGGAAAAGCCAAAAGACACAAACAATACACAATACTGTTAGCTGATCATCATTACACACACATATTTTCTAAAGAAAAGAAATGGGGAAGACAGGAAATTGGTGAAATGGGGAGGAAGCATGGGGAAAAACAAAGTGAAAATACAGCAGGAATGTGCAGGAATGGTGTAAGAAAGAACTTTAGCTATCCATTTCTTCAACACTGAAAACTGACCAGACATATACAATATTAACTGAATCTGGACTGTCACCTTCAGAGACAGAGGTGAAAACAACATAGTCATGTTGTATAGCCAACTGGACCAAATCAAGTGGGTCAAGAAGACATGTGTGCAAAATGGAGAGCTTTGTATGGAATGATATATATTGGGGACAGGTGCTTTTTTTCTTTTTGGCAGAGAGAGAGAGGAATGTTGGGGTAGAGAAGTAGGTATGTGCGGTAAGGTAAGGTGGGTAGGTGAGGAAGTAATGGCAGACAGACAGGACATGCAAGACAAGACACAGGGATGATGAAAAATACAAGTATGGGGTAAACACTATGGCTGGGAGAGGGAGGGACATCAAGAGCCCATGGACATCAAATTTGGTGACAGTGAGAATTGAGTCCTCATCCAGGGAACTGTCATCACTGTCACCTCACTGTTCTGATTGCTGCAGTCTCTGATGTCTGAGCCTCCTTCTATTATTATTCAGAATAATGATGAAGAGCAGTGTCTCCACCCAGGGTAGGTGTGCACCAACTCTGGCAATTCATTGCAGATGATAAAATCACCACCTCTGACACTGCTCCCAGAGGGAACTATTGGCCTATCCTGCAGAGCAGAACTACCTGAGGGCCCAGGTACTGTAGAGGCAGCAGAAGGGTTGTTACCAGGTTGTATCCCTGACATGCTGGGATGTGGTGCCATAGCCAGTGGAGTGGGGGCAGGTGATGCCAGTGGGACAGGCCTACCCCGCTGTGCTGTGGAAAACAAAAAAAAAAAAAGGAAAAAAAAAGAACATAAGGGTTGAGGAGAGAGAGGAAAAAAGGGAGAACATTAACAACATCATAAGTGACATACAAAGCAGTGATACAATTATTTCAGTCTATTATCTTATCTTTACTTTAAACAGTACAAACTGTAAACAAGCTTTTTTTATAACATTTCTTAATATCCAGTTAATAACAGATGCAAACTATAGTACAGATTTCAGCCAGCAATCCTTGATGTACGCATATATTGCCCATATGCAGGCACCAATTCTACTAATTACATTTTCCAGCAGGCCATTTCTGCCATTGCTAGAGAAGTCTGCAGTTACAGTGCAATAATGATGAAAACTTAGCAATACGTGTTCATTTGGTACTTGTGGTGTTTGAACTCACAACTGCTGACTACTCTCTACTACCATAGTGTTATGTGTTCCCACAGAGTACTGCAGGCATACTTTCTATGTACAGTTGTGAGATGCATGCTCTATTTTATAGTTAAACCCAAAACACCTAAAAAACCACATAAACCAAACCACCAAACAAACACAACAAAACAACAACGACACAAAACAAAAAAACAACATAAACACAAACGACAAAAACGACACCACATACACACTACACAACACACACAACACAATAAACATGCACAAAAATCAAAAAACACCACACAACAACACACAACACATACACACACCAAAACAAAACACACACCAAAACCACACAAACATACACAACTAACACCAACCCTAAAACCCTACCCTAACCTCCAACCTACACAACACCTAACCCTGTCCACGTCACTCTAACCCTCTCATACAACCTAACTTACTCACCTAACTCACCAACCCTACTACTTACACTTACACAACCTCACACCCACTGCTACCACCTCTAACCCCCTAATTAACCTACACAAACACCAAACACACACACTACTCCACTTACACCCGGCACTCCCTAACTAACCCCCACCCCCCCCCCCCCTACAGACCGCCAATATCACCTTCCACATTTACACCTTACTCGCACTCCACACTACGTATACTCTTACACCCACTTTTTCCCATGTCATCGCATCCTCCTCAGTGTTTTTTTTTCATTGCGCCGGGTCTTCTGAACTGTCGATCTTCTGGGGCTCGTGATTCGCTTGTCGATGTTCTGGCGTGTCGACTAACTCAGGTAGAACCATTTTATAGTACTGTATCCATAGGCCTCAAACTCTTACAGCAATAAATGTGGAGAAAGTCATATGTAATAGGGTGACAAAGTCCAGAAAATAGGGATGACGCTTACATACTTGCTCTTACAAACTTAATAAGGTGATACAGTAACAGGTTTTGCACTTGCATGACTAAATCTTAAACCCTCTCCAGAAACTCCTTCCATGTCTGTTACAGAGCAAGACCAATGTAGAATGATATTTTCCTGCCAACTGTGTGCATCACATTTACTCAGAGGGTGCACTTTTTGATTTGGCATCATTTGAAAAAGCTGCATGGCGCTTATCATCATGCAAACAAAATGCAAAGTATGCAATGCATCTGCACGATGGTAAGCAATGCAGAAGTTTGGTAACTAATGTAATTTCAATGTTAAAGATACAGACAATTCTGTAACTGTGTAGGTCCAATGGGAAGTGCATGCCAAACTACATAGCAGGAATATACTTGCCTGAACATAGTACACATTATACCCACAGTCATATTTTTGCTATTAATTAGACAATACATAGATTAATAAATAATTACATAAATGACACAATATTACTGTGTCTGTTCTAAGTCATAAATATTATATAAGCTACACTAGGTCAACTGCTATGAGTGAGTGTGACTATAATGTGAATTGGAACAACATTAAAATTGTATGGCATACACTGTATTCAAACCCGGACCATATGGATGCTAGTCCTGTACTTACAGCTATTACCACAGGAAAGTTGGGAAATCACTTCTATATGTGTCAGTTTATTACTAAATACTGCAATGTCCCAACAGTAAAACAGCAAAGACTGTACACCTTGTACTCAAACCCAGGACCATCTGACTTCAAACCTAGACTTAACACCTGCTGACACAGAGTAAGTTACATAACATCCCCTAAGTAAGTATTCATTGTTATGCTCCTGCTGTTAACTGCAGAGCAAAGGTGCTTAACAGGTTTGTGCAATGCACAATTGCATTAATAGAAAGCATCTGGTTTCTAGTTTTGGCTGTCTGGGTCCTGTCTGCTACTTGGGTGGTCCAGTTGTACATTTTGTGCAATGCCGCTCTGCATGCAAAACTGCAAACCATAGCCAAACCTGTTTGTGCTAAGAGGGACATTGCATAAACAATGCCACCCCCACATCACCCACTAACATAAGATAGTAGGAGAAAAAAGGGAAAATACAGTTTGTTACTACACAGGAGGTATGTCTGTAGAGGTCTGGATTTTAAATCTCAGTCCAATGCAACTTCAGAAAATAGGATAGGTGCCTTATCCTTGTTGGGCACACGCACAGCGTGGCAGCAAACAACTTTAAGTTATCCATCACACAATAATCTTCCACAATGTATTTTAACTGATATCAAGCCATCAGCTACTATTTATACATGTATTATATGAAATAGATTTGGATGCACTGCACTTAGTGATCACACAACCTGTTAGAACTATTGTTTGAAATTATGCCAATCTATGTTGCTTTGCCATTCAGCAGTTATCTGACCAGTATTCTGAGAAATACAGTGTGAAAGCCAGTCTACCTCATTTAACTTACATTTTGTGTGTATATTAACTGGGAATAGTATGATACGCAGTTATCAGCAAATGAAGGCCAGGTTGGATGACACAGAAAAGCATACATTGCTCTTTTGGTGGTGAGAGCAAATGTGAATTCCTGTTATGGCACATGCAAGGGTATACTGATCTTTTGAGGGGGTGTGCCAAGCTGAGGTCATGTTATGGCACGACTTCTCTATGTAAAAATATTCCTTTATGAATATATGATGGTAAACTGAGGCCATAGATTGATAACCAGTACTTTGGAGAGTTATGAAGGAGTTGAATCTTGCATGGCTGAAGACTACTATTTTCTAATGGACACATGCAAGTGAAATAACTCTCTGTTGTCACATATTACTTGACTTTGTGTAAATACCTCCCATCTTTTACCTGTTTACTGTACCTCGCGATGAAATACAAGTACATGCCATAATAGTTTTATACATTGCAGTACATGTTCAGGATTACCTTGTAAATGCTGCGTCTGTACTCCACACTTTGTGAAATCCCTAGGAAAAACCAGCATGGAGTCTGTATGGATAATTTATATCTTGCTGAACAGCTTCACAAGGCTGGTTGATTAGCATACCATTCACCTGCTTATGCAGTAATTAGCATTTCTGGAACACAAAGTATGACAGAGTACGACAGAAGCAATACATTAATAATGTACTCCATTATAAAAAGGCAAATGTGTACCTAGCCAAACTGATGTTGAGGAGAGTTAGTACATTGTATTTATTCACAGTATAACTCTACAGAGGAGTACGGCACGCCAACAGGTATGCTCCCATTTTGTTACCTACATAATGCATATGCTGGAATGTAGTTAAGAATAAATGTGAAGTAATGGCTTTCACACTTTAATCTGTATGCACTACTTACAAGTGCAGTGATGGCACGGCCTTGGTTGTCAAGCCATTTCACAGGTACACAGCATTGAGAATACCTGAAAAGGGAATGCTGTTATAAATATGTTACATAGACAGGTCCTTTGATAGCACTTTTACTATTTCAAAGATGTTTTGTTAGCACAATGGGTACTTAGCCTGTCATTTTGTTTGGGGGTAACAAAGATAATTTAGTGCTAGGGCACTAACTAGACTGGATTATTATTTTGGGTGGGTGAGCATATTTTACTTAGTGCAAGGATATCTTTCTCTTGTTTGTCTTGTTGTTTTGTATCCTCCTTCTTGTTATTTTTGAAATATGCAGACTCTTTCATGTTTATTCAGGGGGCAATACTGACAGCCTTCCTTTACTCCTTTATCTGTAAACTGTTAATTTGTAGTTATGTGCTCCTCATGTATTATCATTCTTTTGCCTTGTAGGACACAATATGTCTGCACATCGTAAGCCCCCATTTACAGATGCAGAGAATAATCTAATAATTGATGCCTTAAGGCAACATGCTGCTGTGCTGCTGTCCAGGGGGAGCCCTCTGCGATGAATTAGTGGCCAACATTAACACCACTGGGTGACACAATCGCACATATGAGGAAGTGCATCTTAGAGCAACAGACTTGGTAACTGCTGCACGTAGGCATGCAGCTGCAGTGGCATGTGATCATCAAGTCACAGTTGGAGGCCCTGCTGCAGAACCCCCTCTCACTGCTACTGAGGATTTCCTTGTACATACTGCCACCCAGAACAGCTCCCAGCAATCCATGGCACAGTATGCTCTGGAGGTGAGTGCAACTCCTACATCCCAAGAGGAGCTTCCAGCTATGTTTTGTTTGATAATTAGAATACTGTTTCACGGTGTAATAATTTCAGTTATGTATATGTCTGGGTCAGTTGTTTCTTGGGTGGGTGGATTTAGGATTGCTATACTTATAAGCTTAATTTGAAGTTGTCAGCCACATTCTTGTTGACATTTGAGGTACTGCAGATATAGAGGTGTAAATGTATTACCCCCTGTTTTATTGTTAAATGTGATGATGTTGCCATTACCGCTTGCTTTACTTATTTCAGGACCATCAGGAATACAGAGACGAAGGCCTCTTGTTGATGGTAAGCCTAATTCATTTATGACAGTACTGTGGATACATTTCAAATATCTCATAATGTGTTCTCTCAGGCCTGTTGTATGTATTGCTGTACTGTCTGTAATAGTGACAGTGGTGTACTTTTTAGCATATATTGCAGCAAAGTAGTGCAGGTATTAATGTATTCCTGTGTTTCTAAATTTTTATCACAGGTGAGCATGATAGTGGGAGTGTGGGCACTCTGACACCTCATGCCAGTGTCTCAACAAACACTGATAATGATGGTGGCCAAACTGAGGCACACTTGGGGAATGCAGAGGTTGAATCTGGCACAGAGATTGACATCCAACAACCTCCTTTATTTTCCCTCGACAAAGCAAGTTGGCCTACGTCCACCCAGTCCACTGAGGCCAGAGATATTGGACAGGTTGAGGATGAGAACATTGATCAGGGAAGTGTGGCTACTGTGGCTTCAATGACTGTTGAATCTGTCCATAGCCAAAGTGTTGGCGAAGTGTGACGCTGGAGGGTTGATAGGGGTGCTTAGAGAAGGCCTGCTGTCCCTCCTCCACCTGGTGCAGGTGTCCCTTCCTGTCTCACACAATGGATATTTAGGGACATCATGGACACACGGGCACATTCTAAATGGCACTCCAGACAAATGCTCAGGGTTCTAGATGTGGCATAGTCTGACATCCAAGTCTGCCTCCACAATGTAGCCAATTCAATGGATCAGTTCAATGACATGTTGGAACATGGAGTGTCTGTGATGGAATGAGGGGGTTATATCATGGACCATGCCGTGTCTGTGATGACATGTCGGCTGGGAGGAGTATGTCATCCACTTGGTTGTAGGTCAGCCACACCATTTGCTTCTAGCCAAACTGGCCATGCCTGATCACTCTCCCATAGTGGCAGTACTTTTCTTGTTCCATCAGTGACTGTGCTGTCCACACCAAGATGTAGCAGGCCATGGGGTCATGGTTCTGAGCATTCCCATGAAAGGAACACATCCAGCAGGCAACAGTCACATTTAGGTAGTAGCACTGCATCTGACCTTGGGCCTGGAGGTGCCAGTGCATCTCCTGGCAGAGCCAGGTCTTGTGGTCAGGGGTGACAATGATGAACTGACAACTCTACCATGCACAACTCACACCTGTCCAACATACCAAGACATAGAGCTAGCACTGAGCTTGGTTTTGTTCATGCACACTGTCACACACCACTTTCACGTGGAGGACTTCTACAGACACACATGCAACAGTTACATGGTTCAGCCTGCCAGCTTTCCCGTTGTTACTCACACACCCACAACAACCTTAGTCAGCCTAGGCCCCTCCCCCCACAACACCCTGTGCAATTGATAACTGTGCCATATCCCTGATTTCTCTTTTGAATTCAGGGAAATTAAGCATTGTGTCTGATGTACAGAGTGCTTAGCTACATTATTGCTTAGTATATCTACATTTGTGTTATTTAAGTGATAATTGTACCTGTAAATTATATTTGCCTTTCTGAGTTGTACAGTGGATGGCATCATCATTTCACTACTTTATAGTGTATTCCCTTGTAAGGATTATGAAGTCAACAACTGCAATGTGACTCATTACTTTCTAACTGTTCTCTTTAATGATTATCCAGTGAAAGTATATTGTGCACATCATAAGTCAGGCCATCACATTCAGATCTCTGGATTGCACAGCATCACTGTAGTATAATCTTGTCGGAACACCACAGTATCATGCTCTCTTTTCTATGTAATTCACCAGAGGCATGCATCTGCAGGAAACCCCACAGGGCATTCTCATCAAGCTAACACAGAGCCTACAAACCATGCCATGATGTATGTGTACAGATTAAAACACATGTCACTTTAATCTGTCTTGTATCACATGACGTGATGTCTGCTTGACATCCAAGCCACTGTCTGATCATATCCTGGTGAGATACATGCATATACAATACTCTGATATAGCCGATGACATCAGCATTGTCTGTTGAGAGTATGGGAATATGTGTCCCACCTGCTGGTGTAAATTGCTGTCTGTAGTATCAAATTACAGCTGACACACACACACACACACACACACACACACACACACACACACACACACACACACACACACACACACACACACACACACACACACACACATACACACACAGTTGACTGCAGTGAGAATAGAACTCCTACTTACCTACGTATACAAACTACAGATCTCTGTACATAACACATGCACCAAGGCACGTGTCTGACTTGTATTGTGTCAGATGACCCCTTATAGCTGATGACTCAGCAGTGTCTGTTGAGGACAACATATGTGTCCTACCTGCTGGTGCAGAATGTTCCCTGTAACATCATGTTACACCTCACACACACACACACACACACACACACACACACACACACACACACACACACACACACACACACATATGCAGAGACACATGCACAGTTGACTGCAGTAAACTTAGAACTCCTACCTATCTAAGTAAACAGACTACAGAACACAGTACTTAACACACGCACCATGGCACTAATCAGGTTTACACTGCAGTGCAGGTGAACTTATTGTAGATGACATTAGCAGGTTCTGTGAGAGACAACAATTTGGGAGGCTGGTATGTGTAGGGATAAGCAGCTATTCAAAAAAATGGCCAGCCATGCCATTGGAGAGGTAACTGTAGGATGCCACTTATACTCTGCTGCCTAGAGTCACACATTCCCAGTTGACCTCAGTGAGATTAGAACCCCTACCTACCTAAGGTAGACAGGCTACAGAACACAGTATTTAACACACCTACCATGGCACAAGTCTGACTTAGACAGGTGTGCAGGTGAACTTATAGTAGATGACATCAGCAGCCCCTGTGAGAGACAACAGCTTGGAAGGCCAGTATGGAATGAATGTGTAGGGATGAGCAGCTATCAAAAAAATGGCCAGCCATGCCATTGGAGAGGTAACTGCATGATAGCACTTCTCTTCTGCTGACTAGACACACACACACACACACACACACACACACACACACACACACACACACACACACACACACACAGTCAGCTAAAGTAAGAACAGAACACAGTACTTAACATACACACCACAGCACAAGTCTGAATTACACAGGTGTGCAGGTGAACTTATAGTAGATGATATCAGTAGGCCACGTGAAGGACAACAGCTTGGGAGGCCTGCATAGGTACATAGATTCATAGTGTCATATGAGGCTAATAGCCTAATAGCACTAGCCTGCTTAGACGCTTAGCTGTATAATAACACAAGTCCCTTACTGAACATATTTGGATGTTTGAGTTTAGCAGAGCAAGGTTGTGAGCACCCCCAACTGGCACTATCCAAGAGGGAGCACATAACATTATAAATTACAATTTGTTGTGTAGTTGATATATGTGTGGAAAAAAAATAAACTAAAATACATGACTTGGCAGTTGATGGAGTTGATGGAGTGATATCCTTTGTGGTTCATGCAGATTCTACCTTGCTCACTAGATGGTGCCTTGATGTGTATATGTGTGCAATCTATGGCACCCAGTACTTCAGGGTAGTGTGCTACAAAGTAGAATTGTTGCATATTGCAAGCCCTCTCCTCAAAACTATGGGGACAACATATGTCCTTACTGGCATATATGAGCATAGCATCCAGAAACTGATGGAGGATCCTGGATGCTGATGCCTGTGACACACCCGTCATGTCCTCAGTTGGTTTTGAAAAGTACCTGTAGCTAATATTCTAAGGGCTACACATACGTTAGTTTCCAACGGGATGGGTTCTCCTCAATTGGTTCTGGCTCTGAGTTGAGGGCAGCTGAGCTCACAGAGATCTTGTAAGGTGTCCCTGCCCAGCCTGTAGTGCTCTACAATCTTCAGGTCATGCAGCATCTGATACATTATCCTGGGCCTGAACACTCTTATCTTTCTTGACATAGGTCTATTGTCATCAGCCTCAGCAGCATTGACTTCAGCCTGTAGCCCATAAATCTGTAGCAAACATGCAGCAGCCCCTAACATTTTAAAATTTTCTTTTGTGTATTCCAATGGTATCGCATTATTTATGAAAAACAAAAATGGAGGCTACATGTATACTTTATAGCATGTTGAATAGCTGCACCATGTAAGATTGGTTCATGAAAATGGAATTCAGTTCACCTGCTTATAGTGTAATTAGCATCTATTACACAAATGTGCTGCTTGCTCATTTTATTTATTTATTTTTTATTTTATTTAAGTTTGATGACTGGGGAATTCCACTGGGCCAAGAGCAGCCCGTTTTCAGTGGAGGCCCTGGAAGAAAAGCTCCACAATAATTGCAAGTTACATTTCACATGTTACAAAAGGACATAGTTCATACAGCTAATTAAACATTTACAGATAAGCTCCATGATATTTGCAATTGGCTTGTCACAATGTTACAAAAATGAAAAGACATAATTCAATACAGAAATTTCAGCATTTACATAAAGTGAATATTTTTGTTATAAACACAAATGTAGATTTAACATTTCAAAATACATAGCTACTAGCCATTAGCAGATTAGGAAAATATTGTGCATGGAGAGGCTAATAATATATTTGAGAATGGAGAGTATAGTACAATAGATATTAGAGAGAAAATTAGTTTTTGGTAGGGGAGGGATTGTTTTGGGTGGGATGAAGTAATAGTAGAGGTAGTTGGATGAGTCAGTGCAAGGTGGAATGAGGGGGGGGGATTAAGTTGGAGCTCATCGGTGTGGTAGGTGCACCCTGGCACACTCCCACGCAGCATGGTATAAATAAAGTAAACATGGCAAAATTGTAATTACATTCCTTCATTCTCATGATATCACACAATCATTGACTATGAAAAGGAAAGGCTTCCTATCCTGTACTTGAACCCAGGACCATCGGCACTGTAGCCCTACATATACATGTGTAGAATGCCACAGGACCATTTACATGATAAGCATAACAAAAGCTGCTATTCATTCCTCCATTTTCTGTGGGTGCGCTACGTGCAACATTGAGCAAGCAAAGACAAAAAAAATGTACAAAAATTATTTAAAATGGACAGAGAAGACACAACAAAATTCGAAGGATGACACAACCTCTGATTTGTGCACAGTTTACACACACTTTTACCCTCCACAGACCGTCCTGTACAACTTTGACTGTGTAACCTGACACCCCCCCCCCAATGTCATCACTCACTGTTGATATCCATTGAAAACAAATACATCATGGAAGTGCATGCACGAAGTGAACATCCCTGCAGGGTTACTCTATTTTGGGATTCAGCAATTCTAATGAGTTTTTACCTAATTTGCATAATCACTATGCTGACAGCATGGAATCTACACAGTTAGTAACCGTGTCAGCAGAGAAACTGCATGAGAGGACAATGTTGTAAACAAAAGGGAGGCTATTATTTCTCCATATATCTGGTATATACTAAATATGCTTACAGTACAATATAATACTCTGTTTCAGAATGTTTACACATTTCAGCAACCTGCATTATGTACAATTACACTTTCTTTTGGTGGTGGGGGAGCTAAAGTGCATTTATGTTATGGCCCTTAAAAGTGTATTTTTTTTTATTTTGTAAGTCTGATACTCTAGCATCTACAGTGCGTAATTAGGTCATAATATGTGTGGGGTTACATGTTGAGGGCAATTCTGTACAAATTTTAAGAGCTTTTACTTGCTCTTGATTCTGTGTAGACTCCTTTCTGTGGCTGTATTTGAAATGTTTCTGAATACACAGGCAAAAAGAGCACAATCTGTACATGGTTTGCTTACAGTTTGTTGAATCACTCCATCATGTCGGTTGGCTTCATTAGCATAAAATTCAGCTACTTATGCTGACATTTGTGTTTCATGAAGTTTCCCTGTTTGAGAATCAGTGTGTGCCTCTGCATGCCACTACATGGAGTTCAACGAATCTAAAACTTGCTGCAGCCATGTCAGCATTACTCCACGATGAACACATAGTAAAAATTATCATGTGGGCTTTCACAAATTCACCCCTTGGAATTGGATTGCCACAATATGTAGAATCTCCCACCCTTTTCTCTATAGAATTCAAGAAACTGTTAGACAAAATTAAAATTCCTTGTGGGTCTACTTTGTTTCAGTCTGTAGATGGTTTACTTTTAGCCTCAAAAACTCCACACGATTGTAAACAAGACACTATTTTTTGACTCAGTAGAATTAGTATTCAAAGTTAATAGAGAAAAAAATGCAGTTATGGAAATTTTAGGTTCAGTCTTGGGACATCTTATTTCAGAAGGCACTCAACAGATTTTGTCTTCACGTATTGCTGCAATCCAAACTCCACCAAGCTCTACCACATTAAAGCAGTTGCGGTTTTTTTTGGGGGGGTTACCAGGTTACTGTTGACAATGTATTTCTAGTTATGTAGAAGTAGTGAAATACCTGTTAGAATTATAAAAAGAAACCTCTGAATCTTTTCCCTGTAAATTATATGTATATATGATAATGAAATGATAAATGTTCATTGAGCCCCGGGTCCTATTTGCCTCTAACAACAATTGCTAATATAACTTTCTTACCTCAATCCTATTCTCCCAGGGACCCCCCCTCCCCTTCAGATCTTGCTCAACCTTTTCTAGGACAAAGAAACCCCATCTGGCCTGTGTGCATATTAAAGTGTGTTTATAAAGTGCATTATTATAATCTTGTGTTGTGATAGCATTAAGATGCTCATAGATCCTTCTTTTCAATTTACGGGTAGTTTTTCCAACATAAAATGCTGCACATTGTTTACACAAGGCTAAATAAATCACCCCTCACTGCAGCAGTTGGAAAATCAACATCTATCAGGAATACACACTGATATTTGAAATTTAGTGGCTATATCTTGACCGGGGATGGCCCGGATGTCAATTTGGGATCTGGGCAATGGAATAACACGTTCTGTGACTGTGCGTCCAGAAATGGGGGGGGGGGTCTTCTGCGGAAAATGGACATTCTACTACGACAATGGATGGTTGGGCCAATCTGGATTTAATGTCTAACTGGTTAAATCTACAGAGTTCTTTTTTGAACTATTCAGGTACTGTTACAGAAGTTTTGGGGAACAATGTGCATGGAGGGACTGAGACAGATTTGACTTATGGCACAAATATTAAAAAGCTTACTCAGTTAATTTCTAAGTACAAAGCTCTAGGTATTGATAGTTACTTGAAAGACTGTATATCCAGGGGAATTGTACCTAAAAGTTTTCAGGGTCTATATTAGAACATCGAAGTTTCACAACTTTGAATGTTCTAATATCGACCCCTATTCAGCGAACGCTGAAAATAGTGAAGCTGCAGAAAACCCATTTTTTTCCTAGAGAAAGAATTTGGTTGTCTGTTTCTGTCGCTTCGCTATTTTCAGTGCTGTGGTGGAACGTTACAGGTCGGGTTCAGGTAAGTGTGCGACTGTGTGGTCGTGAGAGTTAGGGCAGGTTAGGTGAGTTAGGGTTAGGGCGCGGTTCAGGTAAGTGTGCGATTGTGTGGATCTGAGGGTTAGGGTGGGGTAGGTGAGTTAGGGTTAGGGCATGGTTCAGGTAAGTGTGCGATTGTGTGGATCTGAGGGTTAGGGCGGGGTAGCTGAGTTAGGATTAGGGCACGGGTGAGGTGAGTGTGCGATAGTGACAGACCTTAGGCTTAGGGTTTGGGTTAAGGTAAGTGGGTAGTTAGTGGTGTATGTACAGTTTAGTGTAGGGTTAGATGTAAGATTTTAGGTGTATGCATGTGGATTGCTGTTTGTTTGGTGTGCTTGTGTTGTGTGTATGTGTTTTGGAACAGCAAATTTTTTCCCTAGGAAAAAATTTGCTGTTCTGAATGTTCGATGTTGTCAGCATTCACTGAATAGGGGTCAATATTAGAACATTCGAAGTTCTAAAACTTTGATGTCCTAATATAGACCCAGGTTTACGTATGTACAAATTCCCGAACAATGTAGTGGAGGGTTCTACCTTCCACGAAGAATTGTTACAAATTTTTGATCGTAGTGGGCATGATGTTATGAGGGCCATAATTAAGGAAAATAAAAGGCAGATGCATAATTTGTATGAGGGGATTGAGAACTTGCATCACATGGTCACCAATGACTTCACGATTGAAGAGGAGAAAAGGAAATATCATCAGATTAAGAAACAGGTGGAGGATAAATGCAGTATGATTTACAAAAGAAAGTGTGGTAAAATTGATAGGGATCTTAGGAAATATCACCAGAAATGGGCCTACCCTTTCCCCAGGAAAGACCTGTTTCCACGAAGAAGGTTCATGGGGGAACATGGCCAAAATAGGAGTCATGATACACAGGTGCACAATACTTATAATACATGGGGGATGAAGTATAGGAAGTATGATTCCAGGGCACCCAGGGGACCAAATCAGGATATCCCTGACAACTTGGATTTTCCAGAATTAAGGAGGTCAGATAGATTGAGACAAAAAAAACCCATTCAATATTTTCAGAGGGGTCTTCCAAACAGAAAGAGATATTAGAGGAAATAGCCGGACTCAGGGGACATGAGATAGAGGAGGACATTATAGTGGAGGGACCGCGTCACATGTTGAATGACTTTAGTATTTACAATTATAGTGGAGTGGAAGTCTCTGGTAAACATTTTGACCTATTCTCTAAAGGTTTTAAATTCATTCCTACTAGTAAGGGATGAATTGTGGATGTACTCATTGATTTAAAAATGTTTCTGAGGGAAAAAAACTTGGAAATTTTGTTTCAGGGACAGGAAAGCAGGTCTACAGCTCAAGAAGTTAAAAAGGTTAGTACCATTAATCCACCCCTGCAAACCCCAGCTGAGACTTTTTGAGGTACAAGTGGAAAGGGAGATTAGGAATAGTATTGCCTCCTGGCAGAACTTTAGGCACAACTTCAGCAAGGATGAATATAATGCGATTAAATCCTTTAGGGAAAACCAGTATGTTAGGGTTATGCAACCTGATAAGGTGGAGGGGTGGTATTTATGGACAGCATCTTGTATACCAGCAAGATGCTGGATATGTTAAATGATACGTCCAGGTACATCAGAGTATCCAGGAATGAAATTAATCTGGCATATCGTAAAATTGATTTTGCCTTAAAGGACATGTTAGAAGATAATCTCATTAATCAGGAAATGTTTAGGTATCTTAATACGGAAAAGCCAAAAATTCCTTCCATCTTTGGGATACCCAAGGTGCATAAAAACCTTGAGGATCCCCTCATGAGACCAATTGTGGCGGTTAATGGGTCCAAAACTTATCCCCTGGCTAAATATTTGGATCTGAAATTAAAAAATATTTGGACCAGTACGGGTGGAATACTTAAGGACTCATGGGATTTTCTTAGAAGTATTAAAAAGGAACTGTATTCGGACTCACTTATTTTTGTAACACTAGATATACAGGATCTATTCAACGTGATTCCACACAAAGTTGGTATGGAATGGTTCCAAGAGGCAATTAATAAACATGGGAACTTGGATCACAGAACTTTTTTAGTGTACACAGAATTAATGGACTTAATTTTGGGGCATAACATTTTGTTTTTTGAGGATTAGGTCTTCAAACAGATTCAGGGGGTAGCGATGGGGGCATGTTGTGCCCCCACCTACGCAAATATTGTACTCATGGTTTGGGAAGAGAAGTATGTTTTTCATTTAGAGCATTCTCAGTACTAGATTTATTACAAATGGTACCTGGATGATATTTGTCTTTTCTGGGTGGAGACTGAAGTTAAACTTATGGAATTTATACAATATTTGAATCAAACTACTGAGTTTTTAAGGTTTACTCATCATATTTCCCACCAAGAGATGAATTTTTTGGATGTTATTATAAAAAAAGATGTAAAACTGCAGAAATTTGAATCAGTGGTGTACAGGAAGGATACCTTCTCTAACTCCTACTTGTATTTCACCAGCTCACATCCCTTTAAGCAGAAGAAAAGTATGTTAAAGGGCCAATTTATCCACAGTTGTAGAATGACTTCTAATGATGTGGATTATGAGCGTGAAAGTGATAAAATAAGAGATACGTTCCTTGCTAGAAAATATCCTAGGGAGTTAGTTGAAGGGGTTATGGCAGAGGTGAAGGAAGGAAGATCTGGTAGATTCAGTCCCATTTTAGGTTGTGACAGGGTGGATACACACCCTGAACAGAATTATCTAACGGATATAAACTCTACACAGAACCAGACTATAGGTGATCAAGGGGAAGGTACTTTTAGGGGAAATTTTGTTATGTTTTATAACCAGGACACCCATAATATTAGAGACATTATTTCCAAACATTGGGACAAGTTTGGTTGTTACTCCGAATTGGAGGTGCTGTTTAAAACCCCACTAAGTTTTACATACAAAAAAGGAAGGAATTTGAAGGAACTTTTGGAAAGGAACAATAAGCCAGTCCATAGAAAAAGATTAGGCACCTACAAATGTGGAACATGTGCCCAGTGCCCATATATTTTAAATCAAGAATCAGTGTGTATTCCTGATAGATTACACTATCAAGGGTAATAGTTTTTCCAACTGCTGCAGTGAGGGGGTGATTTATTTAGCCCTGTGTAAACAATGTGCAGCATTTTATGTTGGAAAAACTACCTGTAAATTGAAAAGAAGGATCTATGAGCATCTTAATGCTATCAGAACACAAGATTATAATAATGCACTTTATAAACACACTTTAATATGCACACAGGCCAGATGGGGTTTCTTTGTCATAGAGAAGGTTGAGCAGGATCTGAGGGTGGGGGGGGGATCCCTGGGAGAATAGGATTTAGGTAAGAGCATTATACTGCCAATTGTTGTTAGAGGCAAATAGGACCCCGGGGCTCAATGAACATTTTTCTATTGCACCTATACTCAAAATGAAGGCTGCCAAATTGTAACCGGTGGTGAGCCTTCTCACCACTTGATAGCAGTGTTGCATTTTTAAAAAAAATTTACTTTTTAAATTTATTTTTCTAAGCATATTATATATTAGTATTTTTAATGTATTTATACAGTGTTATACATCAAAGATATATTTTTTATGTGCATATTTATATATTTATTTATTAGCACTTGCATATGAATTTTAAAATGCCTAGGTTATATTGCACTTCAGGGGTTATGTTTGATTTTTTCTTACTTGGAGTTGAACTAATTTTGTTTTGAAATCATGGTTATGTCATTAAACAATTATTCAGTTTAAGGGATCATGGGGGTATAAAAGGAAGTCAACAGTTTGTTACACATATTTTACATCTGATGAAGTCTTTGTTGATGAAAACGCTGGGGAGAGTGTTGCATTTATGTGTATTCATTAAATAAACAGCTGTTCGTTTCGAATCATTGTGGATTTTGAGACGTTGTCAGCCTCCTGGTGGTGCCTGTATTTGTGTCTGTTTGCTGAAGAAACTCACTTAGGCCAAAATAGTAAGGACCATACTTGGTTTTACTTATATCTGCTGAAGAAATTCACTTAGGCCAAAATAGTAAGGACCATACTTGGTTTTGCTTATATCTGCTGAAGAAACTCACTTAGGCCAAAATAGTAAAGATCATACTTGGTTTTGCTTAAATCTGCTACTGCCATCTGCTGTGAGGGCTTCCCCACCTGGATCCATATATCACGCATCAAGAAAACCTTCCTTTGTGATAAGTACTGCTTATATTCCATTGACATCATACTGTGAGAGTCAGCAGCATCTATTATCAGCAGAACCAGATGAAAACCAGGGCCATTGTTGCATCCAGAAGTGACAGCCAGTGATGTTTTGCCATCAAAATTTGAAACCAACTACGAATTGTTTCCCATCCGTGTTGACTCCATATCCACCATCCAGATAGGATCTGGAACTGAATATAGATAAGTTACTCTTTTTACTAGATCAAGAAGTTAAATCATGTCACTCTGCTCCTTCATGCTAGTCTGACCTAAACCCCAGTGACTCTTCTTCAATATAGACATCAATTTTTCTTCTTCTGAATCCAGCATCACAGATTCATTGAGCCTTTTGAACACCAATATCAACGTTGCTTTATCCAGTCAAAAAAATCACCTGGAATTAAAGCCTTTGACCAGAGATTGTTTGATGAATGAATTAGTATGAACCATGGAGAACCAACTTAACATCCTTGTTTGTAGTTTCTTCAGAACCTGTTCCAGTCCCAATACACTTGTTTTTCCTATGCACCAATCCTCTAGACAGTTGCTGTGGCTTTCATTATCATTTTACTTCAGTGCTTTTCCCATCTGGGACCATAAGTACATTATCATCAGCGAATACTGGAACTTTAAGTACTGAATCAGTTCTTAATTTATATACATGCTTTGATAAAAATAGAGACAGGTGTTTGGTTAAGATCAAATCTACAGCACCTAAATAACATCCTATATTTAATACTTTTTCTGCTGCCTTAAATACTTATGCACAGACCCTCAATGTTACCAACTGCTGGCTCTCTATGCACATACCTACTGCACATGATGGGGGTATTCCATTGATTCTTATACTGGTGACTGATTCAGAGGTTCATACTGCATTTCATCTTATTGTTCTTGCTAAAAATGAAAAGAATAAATGTTTTTCTACCCCCTTTATAGTAATGCCACTTCAACTATCAATGAGTCTTAAAGGACATGTTTGCAATCACATAAATGGAACACTTTTTGTTGGAAATAGTGCTTGCAACTTCACCTGGAAAAATTATGATGACGCTAGATAACAGGGTATAGTAACACTGTATGAATATTTCTACATTTGTGGAAATCAAGCTTATCCCTGGTTGCCTACAGACTGGCCCGGTTGCTGTTAAATAAGTTGTGTTAGTCCAGCTCTATGACATATAGCTGTTTTACTTGAAAGAAAGATCCATAATGCTCATCATAAGAGAGGCACTAAAGACATTCCTGACTCAGCTGGAAAAATAGATGGCTCCTGTGTTTATCATAATGCTAAAAATGCTTTTAAAGGGCTTGCTGACAAGGATCTTGGTGATGGATTAATTTCTGGAACAGGTATCGTACCTACTTATGGGTGGTGAAGTCTATCTGGGAACTTAGGAAGTTGTCTAAGCTCTTGCAGAATTTGAGTAATTTCACCTCTGAGTCCATTAATTTGATTACTCAAGAACTGACTGAAATGCACAGCGTGGTACTACAGAACTGCATGGCACTTGACTTTTCACTTGCTTCTAAAGGGGATACATGCATGCTCATCAAAACAGAGTGCTGCTCATTTATTCCTGATAACACTAGTGCCATCCATAGTCACCTAGAAGTAATTTAGAAATGCGAAGTAAAAAAGCAAAGTGGAGAATTAGCACAGCAGGACACAACACAGCGCAGTTCAGGGTTTATTTGATATAAAAGTTATGGCTTTCATGGTAGTAAACCGCTTCATCAGACAAAAATGACTCACATACAGCATTACTTAAACCAACAATATCCAATAGGAATCAGAGATGCATTAGTAAATAATTAAACATTTAAAGAAGCAGTACACTAATGCTCCAAAGATCTTGTTCTCAGAAAAGGTTTCAGTGATACAGTGTCATTAATTCCAGGACTACTATTTGCTTTAAAAAACAATATCCATTTCTGCTCACATTCCTTAGTTTTGTTTCTTAAATCACCCCCTCTTATACCAACTTTGATTAACTCTAAAATAAAAAACGTAAAGGTATGTTCTGAGTTAGTTCATCGGACATGTTTTGCCAATGCACTGGTGGCTTTGTTGTTCTTAATATCCCTATAGTGTTCTAAGACATGCTCCTTAAGTGATCCATTGGTTTTACCTATATAATAGGCTGCACATCTGTTGCAGCAGCAATAGTAAATGAAATTTCTGGAAGTGCAGTCAGCATAAAAATAAAAATCAATATGATACCCCAGTACAGGATGTATGACGTGTGATCCACTATGTATGTGTTTACATGCACTACAGTGTCTACAGGGGTAAGTGCCTTGCCTTTGGGAGACAACCACTTCCTCAGTCTTATTAGTCTTATAACAAAGCTGTCTCCTTAATGACAAATTGTTCTTGAAAGAGAATCTAGGTCCCTCAGCCACAAGTTCACGTAGTTCTTCATTAGCATAAAGAATATTCCAGTTTTTCTTAATAATTCCACAAAATAAACTTACATCACTTGAATTGGTTAAGGGAAATCTAATAGTATTAACAGGTGCTACATTACTGTGTTCACCCTGCAGATAAACTCTCTTAGAGAAAAAATGGTCTCCCTTTACCCCTTCTCTCTTTCATCACAGTTTTTATGCATGCATCAATTTCTTGCTGACTATAGCCGCTACATAAAAAAAGTCACATTTCAGTCTGTCAAAGGCATCCTTAAGTTGTTGATCATCACTGTGCAATCTCATTATCCTAAGGAACTGACCCTTAAGAAAGGTTTTTTTGAAAGATGCCTGGTGTGCATACTGTTTCTGTGTAGCAGTGAGTTACTTTTAACCTCCTTCCTGTACAATGAAGTTTTCACATTCCCCATTACAGATTTCTGAACATTGACATCCAAAAATTCAATTTGTTTGTTAGAATGCTTAAAAGAAAATTTCAAAACTGAAGTAGTAGAATGCAGGTATTAAATAAAGGAGAGCAGCGTTTCTTCTGAACCTCACCTTAAAAGGAAAATGTCATCCACAAAACACTTGTACCATAAAATATGTGGACAAAAATCATTATTTGCTAGCACCAAGTCACTTTCCCATTTGGCCAAAGCTAGACTGGCATAGCTATTGGCACAAGCCATGCCCATAGCTACACCAACCTTTTGTAAATAATAATTGTCACCAAATATAAAGACATTGTTCTCTATTATGATTTCAAGCAGACAACAAATCAAATTCACTTTTTCATTCATAATGAAATTACCACTATTCAAACAATTCCTAATATTTTCCATGCCCCTGCCATTGGGAATGACTGTAAATAGTGAGCCTATATCTAAGGTCACAAAATAGGGTCTATATTAGATCACCAAATGCTTAAAAAAGTGAACGGTAATTAATTGACCCTATGTAAGTGAAAGCTTACAATTTCAAATTGTTAGAACAGCGATTTTTTTCCTAGGGAAAAAAAAAATCACTGTTCCAACAAAATAAATAAATAAAACACTTTAAACATTACATTAAGTGGTGGCTTCACCCCCCACACCCCCCTACTTAAATATACCAACTACGAGACTGGACTACAGTGCCAAAAAGGGCAAAGTAATGAAGCGGCCAAGTGAATTATTTCCCAGGGAAAGAATTCGCTTAAAAGCTGCTTCGATCTTTTGGTGCCTCCGTCTTTTGAGTTCGACCAAGATGCATTCGAAAGAATGCATCTTTGGTCTTCTAATAGGGAACCACAAAATATAGATTGTCTCTCAAGTCTAGATGTAACATCGCATTATAAAGCTGTTCTAAATAATTCTTAGTGTCTATTACTAACTATCTTATCAAGTATGGGGTATAACATTTTCTCTACAAAAATAGAAACGGATTCAGTTACCCACCCTCTCCCAGAAACATTCGGGCGCATGAGTGGGTTAACCAAATTCTTATGAATCTTGGGGAAGCCATAAATCATAGGGATGGTAGGATGCTCTGTATTAAAATATTTAAATAAATCTTCTGATATAACATGGCTGTGGATTTTATTTTATATTTTTGCAAGTCATTTAGAAAGTCGCTGAACTTTTACATGCTAAAGAAGCTGATAGGTCCGAGTGGGAATGATTAAACAACCGTTTCTATGGATGGTATATATATATATATATATATATATATATATATATATATATATATATATATATATATATGTATATATAAAAGTACCAAAAAACGTCCAGCACTAGAAATATTAAAAATAACAGCTGTTTTGGAAGACATCAGTGTGTGACCGCAAAAAACAACAGTACGTAAAATATACGTTCTCACAAACATTCCCATTTCAACAGTTTAACATTTAAAGGTGCAATCATATAATAGCACCTAAACTGATACAAACACAGTATTTTGTGCTCAACCTAATATGTATATGCATAACCACTCCACATATAGTCATGATAATAAATGCATATATATCAATCTATGTTACAAATTACATAAATCAACTCTTATACATACACCAACAAATATACAACTACAAATGTTTATAAATGCAAATATACAAATACAAACATAAAATACCTGTATAAATTTCTTATGCTTCCACATGCCCATACAAAAATGCATGAAATATAAATTCATATTAGTGAATTAAATAACAACATAGAAAAACCTTTGAAGGAGAAAACCAAAATTTAATTTACCAATGGTCATTAAGACCTAAATTAACTATCTTATTAGTCAAAACTTTATGTTTGACTGCCTTATCAGTTATTTTGTCAAGTTGGATGAATTAAATGGGTAGCAATTCTTTGTTTTAGAAGGCATGAAGTCTGTCCAATATAAAATGAACCACATCTACACAAAGTCATATATACTACCCATGAAGTATTGCATGTAACAAAACATTGGATATCATACACTTTACTGGTATTCTGGGATGTAAATGTAGTGGTTTTGGACATCAACATACAATACTTGCAATGTCCACAAAATGTGCTTCCCTTTCTTAGTGTTTCAAATCCTGTTGAAATCACACCTTTTTTATAATGTGATAAGTATTCACCAATATTTTTACCTCTCCTATATCCAAACTGACACTTGTTTTCTAAAATTGTAGACAGAAAGGGGTCATTATGTAGAATAAACCAATGTTTATCAATAATTTGTCTAATCAAATAGGTATTAGTAGCATAAGTGGTAACAAAACGAATATTTTCACTCTTATTCATTGATTGTGAATGATCTTGTAAAAGCAGGCTTCTATCGAGTATTTTACTCTCATCAAAAGCCCGCTTTATATATAGATTCGTACTAAGCTAACAAGGCAAACACCTTAACCATTAGGCCACCCTCCCAACTGAGGAGGTATTTAAAAGTTCTTACTGTGCATAGCTATTATAATTTAACTGTTAGGCCTTATTCTGTTTATGGTAAAAGCATGCATTTTAAAATTATTAGAATCCAGACAAAATGCCAAATTACAGATGCAAAAAAATTGAATCAATACCACTGACCACAAAAGATAAGAATCATAGCACAGTGCAATATGAAAATAAAGTTAATTTATTTTATTTTACATTTGTTTACTGGGATGGTCCGACTGGACACATGTCCTTTTTCAGCGGTGGCCTGGGGAGAAAAGCTCCAGTTAGTGAGGAGACAAGACATAACGGTCATAAATTTAACTTTGATGAAATACAAATCAATACAAGAAGGAGAAAAGCTCCAGTTAGTAAGTAGACACACCAAATAAGAATAAAGAAGAACATGGTCATAAATGGAATAATACAAAACATCCAAGGTCAAATGTGATGAAATACAAATCAATACGAGACACGTAACAGTAGTATATACAATGTTATACAGTATGTTGTGGCAACTAGTAGTGTATATTCCATTAGTAAATTAGAGAAATTTTATGCAGGGATGTGGAGCATAGAGAGTCAGCAGGAGAATAAGATTGTGGTATATGTAAGATCTCATAGTGTATTTCTGTTGAATTTAGACATCAGTGGAAGAATGTTGTTTGAGGTAGGTCACATTGTGATGTTAAAATAGTCTTAGTTTCTGTGCATTACATTAGGCAGGAGCAGTTGAGTGTGGGTTCCTATATATCAGCCGGGGTTGGAGTATGGGCAGAGTGATTTACTCTGGAGATGATTTTTAGGCTAGTTTTAAATAGCGGTAAGGCTTGTATAGAGGTAATGTTTACAGGCAGTTCATTCCAGATTTTACCTATGTAGTTTGCAAATAGGGAGTCCTCTGCTCGGTTTTTGGATAAGTGGGTTTTTATTTGTTGTTTGTATGAGGAACAGAGTGGTCTTCTGGTAACATAGGGCTGAAGAAGAGTTTCTAATGCTGGTATTTTATGTCGCTCTGACCAGATTTTGTGGGCCATTTTTAGTTGCGTATATTTTTAGGAGATGGGGGAGCTCTAACCAGTTAAGTTGTTTCAGTGCGAGGCAGTGGTGTGATCTAGCTGGTGAATTTGTAGCATATCTTACAATTTTATTCTAGCAGGATTCAAGCTGTTGTAATTCAGTTTTCTTGAGATTAGTGAGGATGGGGGTTACATACAATAATGTGGAGATTGTGTGTTTTTGCAATGGCTATTTTGGTATTTTTGGTAAAGTAGTGTTTATTCCTGTATAGAGTACCAAGTTATTTATCTACCTTTTACACTGTCTGGGAAATGTGAATATCAAATTTAAGTTGTGCAGTCTATCTCTACTCCTACAAGTTTAGTGTGTGGTGATGGGGTGATGATGGTATTGTTAGTCGAGGTAATGAAGAAGGTATTAGAGGGGGACACAGCTTTATTAGGGAGGAAGACCATTAGTTTGGTTTTCTTAGGGTTTAAGAATAGGTTAGCATTTGTAAGCCAGGACTCAACTTCATTAAAGGCTTTTTTTGTTTGAGTCTGAAGCTCCAGCAGAGAGGGTGCAGAACAAATCACTGTGGAGTCGTCTGCATATTTGATGAGAGATGCATGAGTGTTTGCTAGGTGGAGGTTGTTAGTAAATATAGAGAATAGAAGTGGACCTAAGATAGAACCCTGAGGTACTCCAAGGGTGACTGGTAGTAAGGGAGAAAGAGTTTGCTGCCAGGAGACTGCTTGTTGCCATCCTGTGAGGTAATCTTGGAACCATGCAAGTGTGGAGTTTGGGAAATGTAGATCAGTGAGGGTATTAAGTAGGTTACTATGTGAGACCATGTCAAAGGCTTTTGACAGGTCTAGGAAAAGAGAAGAGACGTAATTATTAGTCCTGTGGAAGTTGACAGTGCTAGTGAATGACATCAGTGCGGTGGTTGTGCTATGGTATGGTCTGAAACCATGTTGGGTATTAGTTAGAGGATTGTTAGTGAGTAGATAGTTGGTAACCTACTTAGGAATTACTCTTTCAAGTATTTTAGATAGAGGAGACAATATTGCAATCGGTCTGTAGTTATTTAGTTCAGTTGATGGGCCACCTTTATGTAGAGGAATGATATAGGAGGTTTTCCAGATGGGATGGACCTGATGTTCAGCTATGGATCTATTGATTAGTACAGAGACAGGGTATGCTATACCTTCTGCTGTTAACTGTAAGTATTCAGCAGGTAGACCGTCTGCAGCCAGTCTGGAGGGTTTTAATTTCTTCAGTAGGTTTTTGATAGTATCAGTTGCTACTGGTTACAGAGAGAATAATGGTGGGGTATTATGTGTGGGGATGTACGGTTTGATTGTTGAGGGAGTCTGACTCTTGGATAGTTCTAGGATGGTTTCTGTAAAGTATTTGTTAAGCTGAGTAGCAATATTGTCTGAGTTGTTGGTAGTGGTGGGAGGGGATGTTCCTGTTTTCCCTGGTAGAAGGATATTGTTTATAGTGGACAAGAATATTTGTGGATTTTTGTAGTGCCTGGATTGTATTTCTGTGTAGCAGTTAACCTTATCTATTTTAATTTGTTTCTTAGCTTTGTTTCTAATTTCCTGATAAGCTTGTTGTGTGGTTTGGGGTTTAATTGAGTTCCAGTGAGACCAAGCCTTGCCGCTACATTTCCGAAGATTTAGTGTTTCTTTTTTTAGCTATGGAGCATAGCTAGATTTAACTCGTATGTGTCTAAAGGGTGTTGGGAGTTTAGAATGAAGAGGAAAGTAGTGTTGAAGTAATTAATGGCATCTTGAACATGTGGCTGTTTTAATTGTGTCCAATTGCAACATGTCGCAAGACTTTAGTAAAATATATGATAATGTATACAAGGGATTCGGGGAATGTGAAAATAAATATCGTAGAACAGAGACTGTATTACTGAAGATTATTTACAGTATTCAGATTATATATTTGATCCAAAAAGACATAGGCATGTTTTTATTGTTAATAAGACTATTTCTGAAATGATTTTATCTCATGTGAGGGAAAGAAGGAAATAGCATGTAAAAAATGTTTGATAGCAAGTGAAAAAGTGTATTTTTATCTGAGGCTCTGTAATCATTGTCCAGTCAAAGAAAAACATTGTGGTTTGTGTGATGATTTACAATATCAGATGGGGGAATGTGTAGGGTGAGGTGTACAAGGAAAGATGTTAGCATGTGCATTTCATTTGTAATATGCTTTCATAATATGGATTCCTGAGTGTTTTCAGTATGTATCTGATGATTTATTTCCTGCCTAATATTAGTAATTACTAACAGGGCAGAAATTTAAAAGGTTTATCTGTAGAAATTTCTATTATGGAATTGCAACATATGCCAAATGTGAAAAGTCATAAGAAGGAATCAGGACATCTTAGTTAACAAAATTAATGCCATAGTGTTCATTTTCAATTGGTCAGTGATTGCTCTGTGATTGTTACAATGATGTCACTTTTAATGAAAGCAGGTATAAAAATTCCATGAATTTGTTGTTCAAGCAGACAGGACCTTGATTTTCTAGTCACACATTTATGTAACTCCCTTTGCAATAAAATAAATTATTATTCACTGCTGAACTGTGTCACATGAAAGCTATTGGGTACCTTATCAACATCTCTCTCTCGCTCTCTCTGCATATATATACATATATATATATATATATATATATATATATATATATAGAGAGAGAGAGAGAGATAATGCATAAACAAATATGCCACAGACAGCTGCTTGATTGATACATGATTGTTTGCTTTATGACTATATCAGTGTTATTAATTAGTGCAGTACCGATTTCCATGCATGCTACATAAAGAAGTAGTAGTGTATGGTAATGTAATCATATTAAATCTTAAGCAATCCAAGAGAATAGTAAACTGGAAAGAGAGAGAGAGAAAGAGAGAGTAGTACTTTTATTGACTGTTCTTTCTCTTTGAGTTGTAGGAACTCTGTAAGTAAGGAGGTATGAGTGTGAAGGCACCCAATGAAAGGGTGCAGGGTGGGCTTGCCACCTGCAAAAATATTTATTAGGTTATAGTTGGCTGAAACTGCATGAAACCACTTTTTTGTACAAAGTAATATGTTTAGGTGATCTGTGTACAAGCTGGTAGTTTTAACAATTGTAACAAAGGAATCTAGTTTAGAGTTGTTAGGTCTGAAGAGACATTTGGAAACCCTATCTATCTGAATGAGTAGTGTGGCAAAATGTTTCAGGTTGGAATCATTCCTTTAAGACCCAGTACAAGCTTTGAACTCCAGAAGACCAGAGTAAACAGGTATTAACAAAAATGAAATCCTGTATACCTCATTTAGGCTCACCCAAATATTCTGCCTGATATTTACACAAGTCTATCATAATCAGACATAGGCTGCTTTTGAGAAGACCAGTTTTGTGATTCCCAGTGGTGGGATTCCAGGTACCCAAATATGGCTTCATGTACTTGCAAAACTACAGGATTTATTTTTTTCCAGAGCGGCCCATACATATATGCAGGGAAACCCATCGTCCTCCCCTAGCCCCCATGCACCGTTTCAATTATTGCTTAATCACTTCCAAGGTTGCTACACCTCAGAGAATGAGGCACAACAATTTTTCAAAATAAGTGTCTTATACAATGAGCCATGACAATTTGAGATTCAAAAGACTAATCATCATGCCACCTTGTGATTCCTCATAGACAACTGTTAATTCACAAAAATTCTATTAAATAACAATTAAAATGACAGTTAAGATAAATCACATATGCCTCTATTTTCCAAAATATCATTCTTATGTTTGAGACATAACTTTAGAGAACAGTGCTTATTTATGCCAGGTAAACTGCAAGCATTTAAAATACACTGCCAATGTAATATTCTAAACAGCAACATATAATTAGTGTCACCTCTTTTAAGGTCATCAAGTATACAAAAAAAACTTCTCACATGTAGCCATTAAATGCCCTAAAATGTTTAAACAAAACACTAACCTCATATCCTTTTCATATGGCATTAACATACTGATAAATACATTCATGGCTGGCCTTAGGTTAACTGGTTCTTTAGGAAATAGGGCTACATAGCACCCTCTCCACACACACACACACACATACACACACACACACACACACACACACACACACACACACACACACACACACACACACACACAAACACACACCACCTGTTGCCCTCATCATGGCCTACTCAAACCATTCAATTATTTCTTCTTCTCTTTTCTCACAGTTTGTCTTATTCTTCAGTTTTTCATTACATTTACTCATTCATTCATTCAACACATTTTTAGTAAGCAAGACTAATCTCTGACAACTGTGTAGAAAACAAATGCATTAAGCTGGGGACTGCAAATCCCCCCAGAAACTATGGGGGGGGGGGTGTTCTAGATGCTTTTCTGGAGTTGCATTTTACAATTTTAACAAGCTTTACATCCAGTGATAGCATGAACAAAAACATGATTATGGGGATTAATTCGGTCTTTGCTGTTCAATTTTGTTTTTCCCTGATTTCCTTTTCTACACTCCTAACTAACCAGGACTGCACAGCAATAACTGGGGTAGAAATAACTGCACTAAGCTATGAGGGTTCTAGATGCTATGAGGTGCCTGTTACAGTTTTTTAAACAAATTTTTCAGCCAATGATGATATGCACTAAAGCCATGATTATGGGAAGAAATTCAGTCTCATTCTTCAACTTTGGTTTCCCTGAATCTTTTCAATACACTCTAACTGACCAAGACTATGTTATAGTCACTAAATTAAGAAGGTTGTGTAGAGGACACTAGGCATAAGAAGCCATTTCAGAAATACTTTCTCCAACCTTTTACTTCAATGATGGCCAGAACAACTTATTTAACAGTTGTTGACTGGAAAGGTCTGACTTGGAACAAGTCAATATTCAGCAGAGGCAGACTCTGCTCAGAAGGCACCCCAGCCAGGAATCAAACCAGAGAACCTCTTGCTGTGAGGCAACAATGCAAACCACTGCACCATACAAAAAAATCAATCTTTTATTTCAAAGAAAGAAATGAGTTCTATTCAGGGATTCATGCTTAAAGTTAACCAAATATCTGTACACAATAAAACAGAAGCCAAATGATTGTGATGATACATAAATCATACCTGGAAATAGTACCTACATCCCTATGTCACCTTAAAAAGGCTAGTCACTTTCTGTGTTTTCACACCAGGTATTAAAAAGGTCACAATCATATTATTTTTCCTTACAATGGAACTTCAGGTGCATATACATGTGGTTGTTATTATGTATACACAGCATGCCTCTTCACCCCTTACCACAAAAGGCAACCATCACCTGCATTCTGTATAATAAACAGAATGCTTCTTTACCCTCCCATAAAGACTGCCACCTGCACACACACTTGATGTTCCATTGTGAGGAAAAACAAATAATTACAGTAATGTTTCCAGCTTACTTTTAGACAGCACACTGCTCCTGTAAAAACTTTTTGTGTACCTATCTAAAGTTTGTGAGCAAAGATAAAGAAACAATGACCACACTGTCCCAAGCCCAACACCTGATAGTGACCACTGAGGTTTGGTAGGAAAGTTAAAGAAATAATGAAATAATTGCCAGCTCCCCACATAAGGCACAGTGACCATCTATGTTCATAGGTTCATAGGTAGGTACTATGCTATTGGCCCTAGGGCCTATATAAGCCTAGCCAAAAAGGTACCCTGACTTTCGCCACCCAAGAAAATTATTTTCCTGTGCCCCTGTCGAGCAGAGCCACAGAGGTGATCCCCAGGGTGAATTTCCTATTTCCCATACAGTCATCAAGATTTTTCTTGAAGAGTGCTAATGAGGAGCTTTGTTTGATAGATAAGTAGCTTGTTCCAGAGTATGGGAAGCCTCTGGGACAGGAATCTATCCCTCCAGCATGATATGTTTATTTTGGTGACAAGGTTTAGGTCCCTAGAGCATGTAGCTCAGAGGGATTGGGATTTATTTAAGTGTAGCATGTCCAACAGCTCTGAGTTTGACATAGCTTTGTATGTTAGGCAGAGATCACCTCTGAGTATGTGATACGCGAGGGAGTAAAGCTGGAGTTTTTTGAGATGGTCGGCGTAGGGCATCTGTTTGAGGCCAGTAATCATCTTTGTGAAGTATTTCTGTGGCCTTTCCAGTTGTAGATGTCTTGTGAGGTACATACCAAAAGGGGCTTTGTTCTCTATAATGGGTCTAATGAGTGACGAGTAGAGGGGAACAATGAACACTTTTTTCCTGGATGAGAAACCTTTTGTGATGAGGTGTGCCACATAGAAGGATTTCCTGACTACTGTGGTGATGTGATTATCAAAGGACAGACTACTGTCCACCTGTGTCCCAAGGTCTCTGATCACACTTTCGGTGTTAAGTAGACTACCACCTATGTGGTAGCTCATGAGTACAGAGTTTTTACCAAAGGGGATGAAAATGTACTTTTTGACATTAAGCTTGAGGCTATGGCTTTGACACCAGGCATCTGTCTCAGTGAGGCCCTTTTGTAGGATGTCCACATCATTAGGAGTTTCAATTATGACTCTTAGTTTGCAGTCATCTGCGAAATTCATTAGCCAATGACCGTCTGTGTTAATGTACTTCAGAAATGTAGATACCAAACATGAGAGGATCTGGGACTGAACCCTGTAGTACTCCACTTGTCATTGGTCTGAAGCCGGATTTGGAGTCTGCTACTTTCACAGTATGGGTTCTGTCAGTGAGCCAGTTGGCAACTGATCTTATGACATAGGGATTTATACCTAGTTTAGTGAGTTTATCTATAATTCCAGAGTGGGGAATGTGTCAAAAACCTTGGCGAGATCTAGATAGGCTGTGTGAACCACCTTACCCTCGTCTATGGCTTTGGTGACTGATTCAAAGAAGTCTATCAGGTTTAGCTGATATGATCTACCTTTTACAAATGCGAACTGGGTGGGGTCCAGAGTTTGGAGATTACCAATATCTTTGTTAATAAGTTCCATGATGATACGTTCCATGGCCTTGCAGACAAGGCTCATTAGGCTAATGGGGTGGTAGTTCCCAGGGTCAGTGGTGGCTCCCCCTTTGTGGAGTGGGGTAATTGTTGCTGTGCCCCATTCAGTGGGCACAAAGCCTGAGGTAAGGCTATGACTGAACATGGTACTTAGGTGGGGTGCCAGTTCATTCTGCAGTTCATGTAGAATGCAGCCTGGGATGTTATCATGTCCCATGGATCCTGTGTTCTTGACTTTGGAGAGTGTGTTTTTTACCTGTTCAGCTGTGATTACAGGAACTTTCCATTCTTTCGGTATAGATATGGGCCCTTTAGTGGGTGAGAGAGGGGCTAAGTTAGCACTGAACCTATCTGCCAGGATGTTGGCAATATCAGTTGGTTCTGTATATTTAGTGCCATTGTGCTGTAAATCAGAGCAGATCTGAGTGTTGCCATTGAGATTCTTGACATAGCTATAGAATGCTTTGTGGTTGTCTTTAGAATCAGTGGTGATTTTGTTTTTGTAACTAGTTTTGTCTGATTTTATGAGGGATCTCAGCTTCTTAGTGAGGCTGACTCGGGAGTTCCTACAATCATGGGATTTTACTCTTTTTTGCAACAGTTTCTTTCTTCTGTTGTAGAGTTTGTTTATGGTAGGGGACCACCAGATTGGCTTCCTTTTTTTGGAGTATAGCATCTTGGTTCTGTTAGGGATAGCATGATCCATGCACTTGTGTAAGTGCTTATAAAGTGCATTTGTGTAGGATTCAGCAGTCGTACCTCTATTGTCCGTCTGCATGGGTGTCGTGACGTTTGCCACTTCTGTCTTAAGAAGCGTGAAGTTGGCTTTGGAGAAATTTTTGACTGTGGTTTCCCTAATGGGGGGGGGGCAGGATGTGGATGTCTAGGGTGATTAGCTTGTGGTTGGATCTGACCAACAAGGAATTGACCTCTGGTGTGGAACACCAGTTGCCCATGTTGGTAAAGACCAGGTCTAAGATATTGCTGCCCCTGGTGGGGGTGTGGATAAGTTGATCCAAGGCATTGGAATTTATGAATTCCAGAAAACGTTGAGCAAAAGAGTTGGTACATGAGTAGTTTTCCCATTTAATGGTGGGGTAGTTGAAATTGCCCATTATTATGGTGTTGGGTTGTACCCTAATATTTTCCAGCGTATCAAGAAATGAGGAGTGGGAATATGTAGCAAGTTACAATTTGGATTGTGGTCTTGCCCAGAGTTAGTTGCACTTGGATAATCTCAGATGCATTATGCTGAGCAACTAGCCTGGAGGTGTGGATATCCTTAATGAATATGGACACACCTCTGCCTTTAGTGTTTCGGTCCAGGTTAGGTGGCCAAAAGGTGTGGTATGAATTATAGCCTGATAATGCAGGGGTGCTCTCTGGAGTCTTGAACCAGGTCTCTGTCACTGCATAGATGTTAATGTTCTCCATTTTAAGGAGTGCCTCGAGTGAATGCATTTTGAGGTTTAGACTTCTAGCATTGAGCAGCATTACCCTCAGATTTTGCTTGCTTGTACCTGTTACAGTGGTGAATTTGTCATTTGAACCTTGCCTAAAAATGGCAAGAGCCTTAGCCAGTATCGGGATTCCCAAGGGTGACAGGTGCAGGCCATCTCTGACAAAACATCATGGTCTGTCGATCATGTTATCCCAGGCAGACAGATACTGGATCCCCTTAGAATGACACCAGAAGGTTAGCCAATTGTTGAAGTCAATCATTTTGTCCTTGTACTGTGGTATCATTCTGGGTGATGGCAGGATACTACTCAGGGCTAGGGCCATTCTTGCCTGGGCTACAAGATCGGAAAGCTCCTCCATGTCTCTTTTCATGTAATCCAGGGAGGTACGTCTCAGGTCATTCACACAAACATGGACAATGACAGTCATATTTGTACTTGTGGAGTGACCTGAGTGCATGCGTTATGTGGTGGATCCTGGCACCTGACAGGCAGCTGACAGTAACTTTCTCCTTGTTTAGCATGGTGAGTGGAACATCAGTGTGCCTGACTATAGAGTCACCTATGACTAGAGTGTTGGATATGTTGTTATGCCTTATGGGCTGTGGTTGAGTGGCACACTGAGTTTGTGGGCTATGTGTCATTTGGGTTGTGTTGGGGGTGGAGGTTGCTTGCATTTCTGCTTTGGAGGTCTCTGCTGCTTGAGCAGATTTTTATTGAGAGCCTCCATGAATGTAGGTGTGTGTTTTGTGTTTCTATGTGTGTGTTTTGGTGGTGTAGGTTTTGAGGGACTATGTGATGAGTGTGGTGTGGGCAAGTGTTTACCTTCTCCTCTTGACTGCCTAGTCCAGTCTTGGGTGAAGAGAGCTTTGCTTCCAGTTTGGCTGTATAAGTGCATCTCTCACAGGTTGTAGTGTTGGGTGGTAGGAGTAGAGGGTTGTCTTTGTATATGAGGCAATTGCTGTATTGTTCCAAGATGCCCAGATTCATCAGGTAGACAGGAGAAAACACTGGGAGCTGTACATTTCTAAGTAGTGCTGGTTTAGACTAGGTGGGGTTCAGGGCAAATAAGTCATTTACTCAGTTTATAATAATTTCTCAAAAGACCTTCAGAGTTTATTAGGGGGGTTGGTGGCTTCCACACACCAAGGCTGTACAAGTGGATTTTGATACAAGCTTTGTAGTAATTCCCCACTAAGCAGTTATAATCCAGTTTCACTTCATAGTCTTGAATTACTGAAAGCTCAAAATTCAGTAATCCGAGACTATAATGTTGAACCATTCACAACACTGAAACCACAATCCCGAATCACACAATCACGAACATACATACATCATACACCACTTAACATACACATCATTCCATCCACAGCACACAAACCACACAATGCTACACTACATATAAGCAGGGGGGCAAGCCCCCCTGCACCCTCCATGTGGGATGCTGTGCCCCCCACACCAACCATACTTATATATACCAACTCCAAGGTCACACGTAACATAAAAAAAAATAAAAAATCTCACCACGCCATCCTCCACTCGCTCACACACAAATACACATCACACATAGACAAACACCAACAAATGCAACACTCACACTTACACCTCCCTACCCTTACCCACACACGCAATATACAAAAACACACACAAACACTCACTTACCTGCCATTTCAGGCACCATAACACTACACGCAATGTACGAAATGCATAAGCGCTGATTTGAGATATTTGAATTCTCTCTTATTCACTTTTGGCATTCTGGTTTTCAGCTTCATGGTCTCGGGTTACTGAATTTTGAGCTTTCAATAATTCGTGATTATGAAGTGTAACCTTATAATCCTGCCTATGGTGTTGTATTGTGATAAAAGAGGATGGCCATGTAATGCATTTCACATTTGTTTCCAAAAACATTTGCCACACATTAAAATATTCCACATTACCTCATATAAATAAAACTAGTCCTGTGAAGCTAGAATAACAAAAAGGCAACAGCAAGCAGCAATTCATTTTCCTCCACACACAGACCAGCAATTATATCTACTCTGTCTGTGCATATCAGCCATATAGTAGTGAATGCTTGACCAGCCAACCCCAACCCCATAGCTCTGAACCTCTTACCTCCAGAGTCGGGGTCAAATCCCAAAAAGTCAAGGACACATGATGAGTTGACAGAATAAGAATGTGAGATAACATGCATTTTCTAAAGCAAAAATAAGTAAATAACTCTAATTATTATCTTTATTTATTAGGTGGAACCCACCATATCTTCTCCCCAAATTACTAGCTTTACTGGAAATCAGGATGGACAGAGCAAATGTCTGAGCCAAAATCAGGGACAGTTGAGAGGGATGCCTCCTCTTAGCAGTTCTAGCACTTAGGTCTGATGGTCATACCTCTTAACCCATTAGTGTAGGAATTCTGTTCAAAGCCAAAAATAATGAGGGGATAGAAATCCAAAATCAGGGACAAATTGTAAATAACTGCTCTTTGTAGACAGTAAATAGAATAGAATGACAGCTTTTCAATTAATATGCATTTTCTGAAAGAAATTGTTAGAAACTCAAATGTTTGTCATTATCTTCTGATTCAATCCTCACTGATTTGCCAGGAAACCAAAGATTTTATGAGGAACAGACCAAAACTGGGATGCAAAAACCTGGACATTCTGCAAAAGTATGGACAGCTGAGAGGTGTGCTGATGGCCATATAATAATTGTCACCTTTCTAGTCCACACAAATAAGTTGGCACACATCAAAATATTCCAAGTTTCTCCACAAAAACCACAAGGCTATAACTACTTTAAAATATCTGGGTGATCATTGACAACATAATAGAAAAATAAATACTACTACAACTACTGCTACTACTACTACTACTACTACTGCTACTACTACTGCTGCTACTACTGCTACTACTACTACTACTACTACTACTACTACTACTACTGCTGCTACTACTACTACTACTATTACTACTACTGCTACTACCACTACTACTGCTACCACCACCACTACTACCACCACTGCCACTACCACCACCACCACCACCACCACCACCACCACTGCTACCACCACTACCACTACCACCACCACTGCCACCACCACCACTGCTGCTAGCACCACCACTACCACTCACCACCACCACTACCACCACCACCACTGCACACCACTACCACTGCTGCTACCACCACTACCACTACCACCACCACTGCCACTACTACCACCACTGCTGCTAGCACCACCACTACCACCACTGCCACCACCACCACCACTACCACTGCTACCACTACTGCCACCACTGCCACTACCACCACCACCACTACCACTGCCACCACCACCACTACTACCACTGCCACCACCACTACTACTACTACTACTACTACTACTGCTGCTGCTACTACTACTACTACTACTACTACTGCTGCTACTACTACTACTACTACTACTGCTACTACTACTACTACTACTACTACTGCTGCTAGTACTACTACTATTACTAATAATAATAATAATACTTACCTCACTGCTTTCATCATTCCTCTACAGCCCATAATTTTGCTAACTGAAAATGCCCTAACTTCCAGGCTGAAAATACAGCCAATCAGTAAAGCCAAAAGTTGCTTAAATAGTTTGCCTATATTTATTTATCTGTTAATACTCTGTGATAAGAATGCAGTGGTCTGAACGAGGCAAACTGTTTGCATAGTGGTACATATGAGAACCGCACTAATGCATAACTCTTGTACAGTGGCTTGTTTGATTAAAGAACAAAATTCATCACATCGATGTAGATGCTCAGTACTGTAAGTGGCACTACTTTGCACCTACTAATTTGAATTTTGCAAGGTCTCTGCTCCATGATCTTGCAATGTTCAAGTCTAACCTCATCTTGTCTGACATGAATGGTTACATCAATTGGAGCACCTTCTCCCTGGGGGCACCCATCATGCTGAGGGGCAGGTGCATATTGTTGTAGGTGAGTGACGTATTTTATTTATTAATTTTTTAAAGCAATGAAACAATGTATTTTATTGCTTTAAAAAAATAAATAAATAAATTCAAAAACACACCTTTCCAAGCATGGCACCCTAAGTGATCACCTAGTTTGCCTATGCGTATTGCTGGCCCAGAATGTATTTTCTCAATGTGATAATTATTCTAATATTTTGCTAAAGGACATCATACATTTTCCCAAATAGGTGAAAGTAACCTATTCTATATTTTCCGTTAATTACTTTTTTTAACCATGTCACAAATATGTTAAAACTGCTGTTATCCAGTGATCTCAAGCAATGTGTAAAAGCTCAAAGGACTTCCACATCTGCTTGATGTGTGCCCAGTATAACATTATGGGAAAACTTGACTGCAACCTCTAAACTCAGAGGTTGTTATAAGTTCTTGGTAATGCATAAGTCAGAATGCTCTTCAATAAAGATTGGTAAAGATCAGAAGACTGCTACTCTGTACTTATGCATAATTAAAATCTTGAAAGTTGTCATAAATAGAAAATCCAGTGCAAAATATCAAAACTGCACCACAGATCACAAAAAAAAAAAATCAGTGTTACAGATCATACTCTATGCAGTGAGTGCATAAGTACATGATGAAAATAAGAAACCAAGAATGTACTCGCAGAGAGAAAGAGAGAGAGGAGACACCGCTCACTTAACTAAAGAGCCCTGAGAGCAGTAACCAGCTTTACACCTCATATCAAGAGACAGCAGTAAAAAGAAAGACACTCAGTGATTGGAGTTAAACCACCAGTACAAATCAGTGAAATACAGTAAATAACAAGAGCTTAAAAACTGATCAGAATTATTTGTTTCCATTAATTTGAATTATCACAGAATTAGTTATGTTTCATGGATTTTTATACATTATGAAATACCCCTTACTTTTATGTACCAACTCCATGGTTGTACAATAACGGGGAAAAGGTAATAACTCCTGTATAGTGCAGCCAAGTCCCACAAACATCATAAGTCAGCCTTCGTTCGACACACTAGGTAAAGAAAATACAGCCACACACTGAAACTGTACTCTTCAATGTATAGGACAGCTAATCCAAACATCACAGTGCCCTCTTATCACTGCACAGAACAAAACGAATAGTACTGACTAAAACCCATTCAATATAGCAAGGATTGTTTTATAAAATGTAGAGCTGGTCACTTACTTCTATAATGGCAGCATCAATAGTAGCCTGCAGTGTCACAAATCCATATTCCCAGTAATCAAGGGCTTTGTAATAATCATAACACATAACTACAAAAAAATGGAAAAAGAGAAAGTTAAAATCATTATATTCATACTTGGCCAGCTATAATTTTGCACATACAAGATGATGACTTAGAATAAATACATAAAGTGAATGATTGCTTTGAAATTTAGAACAGTTTAAGACAGAAATTGCATGACTGTATAAAAATATTTTTGCTTCCCAGCTGATTGTCAATTGCAGTTTCAGTGAAGTGACTGCATATTCCAGAAAGCATCCATTTCAGAGTACCATTCCTCTGACTCAAAGCTAAGAATATTTAAGAACTATGAGCTGCACTGTCATGTTTATAGTTTTTTTCAGCTGTGTCTAATTTAGGTTATGACTTGAACTCTATTAAAGTGTCATTGCTAATACTTTGTGCTCTTATATTCCTTGTACAGAAGCTGTGGCATTCACATGGTGTTCTTACCTATTAGGAATAAGGGGACAATATCCCATTGTTTCTTATAGTGTCTTTTGTGATAAAAGGTAGTTGCCAGCAAAGATAAAATTAAGTTTTATATGTCTGTATGTGTCTGTCTGAGTGTCTGTGTGTCTGTATATGTATGCACAGACACATAGACTCATACATATGTACATATAAATGTGCATGTAAATATTACAATTGTGTGAGCGTGTGTGTGTGTGTGTGTGTGTGTGTGTGTGTGTGTGTGTGTGTGTGTATATATATATATATATATATATATATATATATATATATATATATATATATATATACAGAGAGAGAGAGAGAGAGAGATATTCACATATATATATATATATATATATATATATATATATATATATATATATATAGATCTACTTCAAAATAACAAAATTCCAAAAAGCCAAAGACCAAAATGCCAAACGAAAATCATGAAATTTAAAATGTGTAAGTTTTCCTAGGGCAAGTAAATGATAGTGCAGTGTGTTATAATGCGGTGCTGGGCAAGTGTTTACTTGCCCTGGGAAAAGTTACATGGTTCAGCATTTTAAGTTTGATGATTCTCGTCTCTGCTCTTGTGCCTTCGGTGTTTTGGAATTTCAATATTACAAAGTAGATCCATAGTATCTAATGCAAATATACATAAAATAGAACCAGAAGGTGCATCTCAACCACCTTTACAGTGCACATGCATATATAGACTCTGCAGAAATATGACACAGAAGGCTGAAGTTATGCAATACTTTAGTACAGAGGTTCATAGGTAGGTACTAGGCTATCAGCCCTGGGGCCTATACAAACCCAGCCAAAAAGGTACCCTGGCTTTTGCCACCCAAGAAAATTATTTTCCTGTGCCACTATTGAGCAGAGCCACAGAGGTGATCCTCGGGGTGAATTTCCTATTTCCCATTCAATAATCAAGATTTTTCTTGAATAGTGCTAATTAGGAGCATTGTTTGATATAGACAGATAGATTATTCCAGAGTATGGGAAGTCTCTGGGACAGGAATCTATCCCTCCGGCATGTTCTGTTTATTGTGGTGGCAAGGTTTGGGTCTCTAGTGCGTGTAGCTCGGAGGGACTGGGATTTCTTTAAGTGGAGCATGTCCAACAGCTCTGGGTTTGACATAGCTTTGTATGTTAGGCAGAGATCATGTCTGAGTAGGCGATTTGTGACGGAATAAAGCTGAAGTTTTTTGAGACAGTCTGTGTAGGGCATCTGTCTGAGGCCAGTAATCCTCTTTGTGAGGTATTTCTGTGGCCTTTCCAGTTGTTGCAGATGTCTTGTGAGGTACATACCAAAAGGGGCGTTGTACTCTATAATGGGTCTAATGAGTGATGAGTAGAAGGGAACAATGACCTCTTTTTTTCTGGATGAGAAACCATTTGTAATGAGGTGTGCCATGTAGAAGGATTTCCTGACTACTGTGGCAATGTGATTATCAAAGGAGAGACTACTGTCCATCTGTGCCCCAAGGTCTCTTATCACACTTTCGGTGTTAGGCATACTACTGCCTATGTTGTAGTTCATGGGTACAGAGTTTTTACCAAAGGGGATGACAACGCACTTTTTGGCATTGAGCTTGAGGCTATGGCTTTGACACCAGGCATCTGTCTCAGTGAGGCCCTTTTGTAGGATGTCCACATCATTAGGAATTTTGATTATGGCTCCTAGTTTGCAGTCATCTGCGAGCTTCATTAGCCAAAGACCTTCTGTATTAGCCTGTACTTCAGAGAAGTAGATACCAAACAGGAGAGGACTCAGGACTGAACCCTATGGTACTCCACTTGTCACTGGTCTGAAGTTGGATTTGGAGTCTGCTACTTTCAGAGTGTGGGTTCTGTCAGTTAGCCAGTTGGCAACCCATCTTGTGGCATAGGGATTTATACCTAGTTTAGTGAGTTTATCTATAATTCCAGAGTGGGGGATGGTGCCAAAAGCCTTGGCAAGATCTAGATAGGCTGTGAGAACCACCTTACCTTCGTCTACGGCTTTGGTGACTGCTTCAAAGAAGTCTATCAGGTTTAGGAGACATGATCTGCCTTTTACAAACCCAAACTGGGTGGGGTCCAGACTTTGGAGATTACCAATGTCTTTGTTTATAAGTTCCATGATGATACGTGCCATGGCCTTGCAGACCAGGCTCATCAGGCTAATGGGGTGGTAGTTCCCGGGGTCCATGGTGGCTCCTCCTTTGTGGAGTGGGATAACCATCACTGTGTGCCATTCAGTGGGCACAAAGCCTGAGGTGAGGCTATGATTGAACATAGTACTTAGGTGGGGTGCCAGTTCATTCTGTAGTTCATGTAGAACACAGCCTGGGGTGTTGTCTGATCCCATGGATGCTGTGTTCTTGGCTTTGGAGAGTGTGGCTTTTACCTGTGCAGCCGTGATTAAAGGACCTTTGCATTCTTCCGGTATAGAGATTGGCCTTTTAGGGGGTGAGAGGTGGGTAAAGTTAGCACTGAACCTATCTGCCAGGATGTTGGCAATATCAGCTGGCTCTGTATATTTAGTGCCATTGTGCTGTAACTCAGAGCAGATCTGAGTGTTGCCATTGAGATTTTTGACATAGCTATAGAATGCTTTATGGTTGTCTTTAAAATCAGTGGCGATTTTGTTTTCGTAACTAGCTTTGGAAGATTTTATGAGGGATCTCAGCTTCTTACTGAGGCTGACCAGGGAGCTCCTCCACTCCACTCCACTCATGGGATTTTACTCTCTTTTGCAGCAGTTTCTTCCTTCTGTTGTACAATTTGTTTCTGGCAGGGGACCACCAAATTGGCTTCTTTTTTTTGGAGGATAGCACCTTGGTTCTGTTTGGGATAGCACGATCCATGCACTCGTGTAAGTGCTTATAAAGTGCAATTGTGTAGGATTCAGTAGTTGTAACTGTATTGTCCATCTGCATGGGTGTCATGAAGTTCATCACTTCTGTCTTAAGGAGCATGAAGTTGGCTTTGGAGAAATTTTTTCCTATGGTTTCCTTAATGGGGGGTGGGGGCAGGATGTGGATATCTAGAGTGGTTAGCTTATGGTCATATTGGACCAATGAGGCATTGACTTCAGGAGTGGAACACAGGTCACTCATGTTGGTAATGACTAGATCTAGGATATTGTTGCCCCTGATGGGGGTGTGGATAAGTTGATGATGGGCATTGGAGTTTATGAATTCCAGAAGTTGTTGAGTGAAGGAGTTGGTACATGAGTAGTGTTCCCAGTTAATGGTGGGGTAGTTGAAATCACCCATTATTAGGGTGTTTGGTTGAACCCTAATATTTTCTAGTACATCAAGAAAAAGGCTGTGGAATCCTGGGGTATGGTGGGGGATCTGTAGCAAACTACAATTTGGATTGCAGTTTTGCCCAGAGTTAGTTGCGCTTGGATAACCTTGGATGCATTATGCTGAGCAAGTAGCCTGGAAGTGTGGATATCCTTAATGAATGTGGACACACCTCTGCCTTTAGTGTTCCGGTCAAGATTACATGAACGAAAAGAGTGGTATGAATTATAGCCTGGTAGTGCAGGGGTGCTCCCTGGAGCCTTGAACCAGGTCTCTGTCACTGCACAGATATCACTGTTCTCCATTTTAATGAGTGCCTCAAGTGAGTACATTTTGAGATTTAGACTTCTAGTATTGAGTAGCATCACCCTTAGTTTTTGCTTGCCTGTTCCTGTTATGGTGGTAAATTTGTCATTTGAACCTTGCCTGAAAAAGGCACTATAGGAGCGGTAAGAACCTTAGCTAGTATCCAGAATCCCAGCGGTGACAGGTGCAGGCCATCTCTGGCAAAGCATTGCAGTCTGTCAACCATGTCATTCCAGGCAGACAGATACTGTATCCCTTTATAATGACAACAGAAGCTTAGCCAATTGTTGAAGTCAATCATTTTGTCCTTGTACTGCGGTATCATTCTGGGTGATGGCAGAATGCTACTCAGGGCTAGGGTCATACCTGCCTGGGCTACAAGATCGGTGAGCTCTTCCATGTCTCTTTTCATGTAGTTCAGGGAGGTACTTCTCAGGTCGTTCACACCAACATGGACAATGACAGTGTCATATTTGTACTTGTAGTGGAGTGACCTGAGTGCGTGGGTTATGTGGCAGATCATGGCACTCGACAGGCAGCTGGCAGTAACCTTCTCCTTGTTTAGCCTGGTGAGTGGGACATCAGTGATGCACATAATGCAGAGCTGCACATAATGGATAACAAGTAAACCTTAACAAATTCTTAGATTCTACACTTTAAGCAATAAATTATAGTTATGTAAGAACTTACCATAATAACACTGATCACTGTTGCAGTGTTTTAATACTTTTTGGTTATCCTGTCAAGACTAACCTAAAGCCTATCAAGAAAAAATGAGCTAGCAAACTGCGTGCTGTAAATATATAAGAAAGTAGATTTAATAAATCTCACATAATGTCAAAAGAACAAAAAAACAGACCAGTTTTGGCCAGACTAATTACATAGCCTTCATCAGTGTACACTGATGAAGGCTATGTAATTATTCTGGCTGAAACCGGTCTGTTTTTTTTTTGTTCTTTTGACATTATGTGAGATTTATTAAATATACTTTGTTATATATCCAGCAAACCACACTGTGAGAGGAAAACTGAAGCACTGGACAGCCAATAAAATAAAAGCAACTGTTTATTGTAACAAATAATCCAACGTTAAACGCTTAACGAATCACCATGTTTTTCATCTTCTAAACGATCAGACTTCAACAGAGAAACACACAAAATGGATTCAACATTTATTTATGCTGACAAGCATTTAAATTATCCAATTGTAATCAGACCGTGGCCTCATAAATATGTATGCATACATCCATTTAATTAAAGCCTTTTCAACAGAACTTTTTTTCACCAAAAGAATTAAGCTTTAAAGAACTTTAAAGATCTCTCATTATATAAAAAGTTCAAAATCATAAAACTGGTAAATAAATTTTGAAGTTCAAACCAAATGTTATAAAACAATGATTCCATATGAACATATATAGAGGTATAAACATCATATTATAAAAACTTGACAAATAAAGGATGGGAATGGTTTTAAGTCAAAAGTATTTAAAAAGAAAACATTTTCCAACTCATATTTACATTTTAGTAGCGGACACCCTCTCCACCAGAAAAAAAGTTTAGTGAAAGGCCAATTCGTTACAATTTCCAGGATGACATCAAATGATCAAGATTTTATTGATGAATGTGAGTTTTTGATTCAAATGTTTTTAGAAAGAGGTTACCCTTTGGAATTTTGCAATAAAATTAAAGAAGAAGTTACTAATGGTAGAAAAAATAGATTTGAACCTATTTTAAATAAAAAGCCTGCTAATTTGAATGACAATGATGGAATCAACAGGGCAGAATTAATGAGTTCTACTGTTGTGAAGGATAAAACATATAGTCAGGCCTTCATCACTGATTTCGGTGGGGATGCAGGTGTAATTCAAAAAGTTCTTAATAAAGAATGGGACAAGTTTATTAAACTAACAGATCTTAATCTCAAACAGAAAGAACCGTTGAACATTATTTTTAGAAGGGGACATAATATTAAAGATTGGTTGACGTTTCAAAATAAGGGTAAAAAGAAAACGAAGAAACCAAATGGCACACATCCATGTGGAATGTGTGCACAATGTCCCTGGTTGGCTGACACACGAAGTATATTTATTGAATCAAGACGAAAAGAAATCGTAAGTAAAACACATAATACCTGTGAGTCATATGGAGTTGTATATATAGCAATATGTGGGATATGCTCTGCCTTTTATGTAGGAAAGACTGAGAGAAAAAAAAGGAGAGTTTATGAACACATGAATGACATAAAAAATAAAAAAGAAAGTAATGCACTATACAGACACACTATTATATATCCCCTAGCTAAATACAAGTTTTTTATCATTGAAGAAGTTCAGAAAGATGAAAGGGGTGGTTTATGGGAAACTCAAATTGAAAACTGGGAATTGTATTGGCAAATTATTTTGGAGGCCAACAAATTCCCAGGTTTAAATGACAATATTTCCCTTGCACCCGTCCTTAAGTTGAGGGCAGCTAGATTGTAAATATGTTTTAAAATATTGACCAAGTTTCACATTTTAGAAAGTATTTTAAATATTTATACTGTTTTATATTTTGGGGTACATACTTTGATTTATTTATTGATATTTATATATATTTATATTCATATATTTAATGTATTTATTTATACTATTGGTAGAAAAATATATATTCGTTCATATCCAATATTTTACATTCAATAATATATTATTTACATGTATTTATTAACATTTAATATATCAATAATTATTATACAATTCACATTTAGATTTTGGAAATAGGGTTTACATATATTTCATATTATTCTTTGTAATTTTCATTTTGACCACTGGGTGGGAGTATTTGCCATGAAAAACACAGCTTTGTCAAGTTTTTATAATATGATGTTTATACCTCTATATATGTTCATATGGAATCATTGTTTTATAACATTTAGTTTGAACTTCAAAATTTATTTACCAGTTTTATGATTTTGAACTTTTTATATAATGAGAGATCTTTAAAGTTCTTTAAAGCTTAATTCTTTTGGTGAAAAAAAGTTCTGTTGAAAAGGCTTTAATTAAATGGATGTATGCATACATATTTATGAGGCCACAGTCTCATTACTATTGGATAATTTAAATGCTTGTCAGCATATATAAATGTTGAATCAATTTTGTGTGTTTGTCTGATGAAGTCTGTTCGTTTAGAAGATGAAAAATGTGGTGATTCGTTAAGCGTTTAACGTTGGATTATTTGTTACAATAAACAGTTGCTTTTATTTTGTTGGCTGTCTGGTGCTTCAGTTTTCCTCTCACAGTGTGGTTTGCTGATTATTAGTTTGTTTTACACACTGTGCCTCATGTCTTGGGTTACTTTGTTATATAGTAACAGCACACAGTTTGCTGGCTCATTTTTTCTTGATAGGCTTATAGGCTTAGGGCCGATAGCCTAGTACCAATCTATGAACCTTTGAATCAACCCCAAACCTACTTCTTAGTCTTTATTCATGTACAATGCACGATTTTTAACAGGGTTTAGTCTGGATCCCAATATAAAAGAGAAAATATTTCTAACAAAAGTTTCTCATACATTCTAGGAATCCTAATGCCACTTGATAAAATATGCTGAGTTAATCAAAATCACCTTTTAAAAGCTAATCTATATGTTTTTCCTAATATACAAATGTATTTTAATTAATTTAATAAAATCTCCCATCCCTTTCTTTTACTATCGTTATCAAAATGTATGCTTAAAACAGATATTTCTTTCATAGAAAATTGTATTTCAGCTTTTTTAAAAGTATCCCTTTTCCTTTACTTTATCTCTTTATTTAAGTCCATACCTATTTCCTATAAGCATTCCACCAAATAAGTTTTAATTTCTCTCTTTCATCCTCTATTTTTAATAATAATAAACATAGCATCTGCATATGACATCATAACTGGAATTTCAATACCCAAAAGAATATTATAATTTGCATTCGGTTTTTGATTAATTTCTGTAACTAATGTATTCATAACTAAAGGAAATAAAATACTACTCATAGGACATCTTTGTCTTATACCATTGTCCATGTCTATTTCTCTACTTAACCAACCATTTACTAAAATTCTTACCTTATTATTGTTGTATGCTTTTGTAAACACTTGTTTATTCTTTTTATTAATATTATACAAGTGCATTATATTCCATATCATCCTGTATTGAATCAAACACTTTGTTAATATCACCTACCCTAAGAGTTATCTCTTCTTTTTATTTATAATATCATCAACTATTTCTCTCACTATCATTACTAAGTTTTGGTATTCTTTTCCTTTAATTCCATAAAAATGTCCTCCCCATTATATGTTGCATCTCATTTTCATTTTTTTTCTGTATTATTTTCATAAATATCTTAGAATATGTATTATTTAGAGTTATTGGTCTCCATTTTTATTTCTCCTTTTTCTTTTTCCATATAAATTTTAATTTCCCACAATTTGATTCCTTATGATTTATACCTTCATTTAACCATTCACGCATAATAAATATTTTTTTTGCCAATTTTCTAGATTTTTATACATTTTAAATCTAATGCCATCTGTCCCATGAGCATATTCTACATTTAAATGTTGTAACTTTGTTTCTAATTTGTATATTGTAATTTGATTTATTTTTCAAATTCTTTATTAATTTATTCTGCAAATATTTTTAACATGCATGTCATTCCATTTTGCCTTTTTATTTCAAATATTTCTTTTACATAGCTTATAACAATTTTCAGAATTTGTTGTTGATTTTTCTTTAAGTTTCCATCTTTATCTTTTACTTCTCTCATCATACTACTATCTTCCTCTACTATCTTGCTTAAATATGGTGATATTTATTTTTCCTTGTAAAATATATTTGTTTATATAATAATTATTTAATTATTGCTTGATTTCTCTTATACACTCTTTCATTCATAATATTCTATATTGTTTTCTAAATTATCCAATGCTTCTCTAAATAGTTCTACATATTTCTATTTTTTTATTTCCTACTTTTCTTTGCCAATATAACAACTGGCTTTATATTTACTTTTAAAGGTAATCCACCATCCAGATCAACTATTATAAAATAGTTTCATAGTAATATGATCTGTCTATAACTAAATAATGTCTTCCTTTCCTTTATTATTTCATTCCTTTTCATTTATTCTTTTTATACCTTTTCCTATCTTTATATATCATTTATTATGTTTATTTCTGACAATATCACAAATTGATCTGAAAACCCTGTTGTAATGTGTTTTTCCTTCATACTTAAACCTTCTGAAACTATAAAGTAATCATTTCAGTTTTTAAAACATCCCTCCAATATGTCCATGTTTCTTTGTTCCCTGTAACCAAATTTCCACATTTCATTACTTCAAGCATTTTCTTTACGTTTCCTCTTGTCTTTTCACCTTTTTCTCTTTTTCCATATAAATTTTAATTTCCCTTTTTCCTCCCTTTAATACCCTTAAATCACAATTAAAGTCACGCACAAATATAATTTTCATATTTACTCCAACAAAATCTAACATTTTTTGAAATACATTCTCCGTCTCTTTACACATCATATAAGCAGAAATAGCTAACATTCTTTATACTTTTCCTTGCCACCTTAAATATGCAACTGTTAATACCCGTATTATTACTAATATAAATATTTTTACTTCTCTCTTGCATAATATTGCTATTCCAGCACACTTTTCATTCTCAACATTCCATATTATTTGCCTATCCCATAGATTTTGTACTTGTACTCTTTCACCATAAGTCAGGAATTTTATTATCTTCTAATATAAGATTCACATCACATTTCTTACACCATTCTGAAATTCCTAATGTTCTTTTTATATTCTTTATGCTATTAACATTAACTAAAATAATTCTCAAATTATTTCTTTCTCTGTTATTGTTACAATATCTTCTTTTTTCTTTATTGCTTGTATTTATTAACCATTTCCTTTTCTATTTTTTTATTTTCTTTTATATTAAAGCCGTTATTTTTTTTTTCTGTATTTTACCCCTTTCCAATAGATTTTTTCCTCTACTACCTTTCAACTTATTTATTTATTTTATTTTATTTTATATTTGTTAACCGGATAATGTCTGACTTGGCAAGAAGCCCATTTTCAGCGGAAACCTGGGGAAAAAAGCTCCCAAGCAATGATTACAAAAAATGGAGATAAAAAAAAATATACACTTTGTACAGTTGAGTAAACTTACAATTAATTGAATAAACATTGATGAAAAAATAAACATGGTACAAATATGAAAACATATGAAATATCAAAAATATGAAATCTCAAGTTCAGACTGCATAGTAAAAAATAAATAAGATTTTTTTGTGTGTGTAGTATTGACCAGTGATGAGAGCAAGGAAAAAATAAAATAGAATATAACAGAGTGAGAAGAGTGAAGATAGCTTAGCCAGAAGAAGTACAAGACCATATGTCTTGTTAATTACTTGCTTCCAGTTGTACCTCTACTTCCTGTCCTTCATAATTTATGTACTACCTCCCTTTTTTCTAAGCTTTCCTCTATTTCTATTGCTTCTTCATTTCCACTTTGCTCTTTATCATTACTTTGAATTACTATACTTTGCTCATTTTCCTTTTCTTTTGCAATCTAAACATAAATTCAAGTTCACATTTTTATCTTGCGAATTGTTTTGCCACATACATAATACTTCCTTTTATCACAATTGCTGATCAAATGTCTTTCTTTTCCATAAAAGAAACATATTTTTGCTTGCCCCAGTATTTTACAACAAGTTTCCATCATCATAAAAATTTTTCCATACTTTGTATACAGTGTTCCACAGTAGTGGTGCTGCAGTAGCATTGTTGCCTCACAGCAAGATGTTGTCCCGTTCGATTCTCAGCTAGAGCGTCTTCTGTGTGAAGGCATGCGTGAATGAGTGTGCCTTCATTGAAGGTTGTGCAACAGGGCTGGTAACTCGGCATGTAAAAATCTACTACCAAAAATTAGAGGACCGGAGTACCGCTGTGGCGACCCCTAACTGGGATAAGCCGAAAGACACAACAACAACAACTTTGTACAGTGTCAGTATAAATGTCACAAAGTGTTTCTTTGTTAATCAAAATGAAAACTCTTACCTCTTGTGTTTTCACTCCCAAGGGTAATACTAAGTTGCTCATGCCTCATATATGTTCAGTTTATGGCTCTTTTTACCTTGTATTCTTACCATGAATGTTCTTTTTAATATGTCTTTTTTTCTTTTCTTTATGGCCTTCTTGTATAGTTTCCACTCACTCCACATATGTTCTCTTCTTCTGTATATTTGCTTCCTCTTGTTTTTTGCTTCCTTATCTTCCTCCTGGATTCTATCCACTATGTTACTGCAACAAACTTCATTCTATGGCACACTTTGATTAAGTAAATCCTTCAATAAATTATGCCACAACCCTACCAATTGGAGGGTTGTAACTATGCATTCCTCTCTGGTCGTCTCAATCATCTTACCAAAAAGCTGCTGTTGGAATAAAACTTCTGAGTCTTCTAAGTTGTCTGCAAGCTCCTTCTTTGAACTGGCATTCACCTCCATTCCCTGTCCTCACACACAGTCCTCCCTGCCTCCACTACATTAGGACTGAGACGTGTGCATGTTTCGTGTCTAGCACTTCACTGAATATGATTGCAGGAGAAGTTCCCTGATGCCCTGGCCAAATTTCCTTTAGTAGTATAAATGCCACGTTGAGTCTCCCCTGAAAAGAAAGAGGCTACTAGCCTAGTGGGAGTAACCTGATCAACAAAGGATAAATAAATATATGAATAAAATAAATAAAGAACCATGGAGAAGGTCTGAGAGAGTTAATGATACAGAAACATGTCCACATAAGACTGAGTAGAAAGGAAACTGACTACCTCAGTCCACAGAGTATAGTAAAGATAAGGAAGGAAGGAGGGAAGCAAAACTGCAACAGTTAGTAGTAGGATATCTGCTGTTATGATAAGTTCTCACAACAGTATTATTTCCATTCTTAGATAACTGTTGCAGTACTTGTGGGTGATTCCCAAAGCTAACAGATGCTGAGGGGGTAGAATTGCCTAACAGTCCTAAGAGTGCAGATCTAACAAAGGAGACCCTAGATCTGGAAAAAGCATCTGTAGAGGTGAAAATGTGCACAGAGGTACATGAGGGTGGCCTCCAGGATATACCTGGAAACAATGCCTTCAAAGAAAGCACCACAGGAAGAGACTGCTCTGCTCTGGTTGAGTGTGCATTGATTGCGACTGCCAGTTTTTTTTTTCTTTATGGAAGGTGAAACAGAAGGAAATTGGTTTAGAAATCCAGCTGGAGACTTGAAACAGGTCTTCTCAATTTACACTTCTGTAAGGAGACAAAAATCAGGTCAATCTTTCTGAAAGGTTTACTTTTCACAAATACTTTAGGCATAAAGGAGGAAAATGAGAGGTTGCCATAACTTTTTATAACTTTGACACTCTTCTAGCAGAAGTAAGAGTAATCAGTATAACTTATTTTCATGTACTAAATTTTAGATAGGCTGAAGGTGCTGGTTCAAAGGGGTGGAGGGTACAATACATTTCTCTAAAACAAAATTTAAATCCCAGGGAGGGAGAATGACACTTCTGGGAGGGTGCAGCTGAAGGATACCTTTTAAGAACTATTTGACCTCAATCCCAGAGAGCAATGGTGGATTTAAAGGAAGAAAAGCTGAGATAGAAGCTAAATGGGCTCTGATGGAAGAGTAGTTTAGACCCCGTTTTAAGTAGCTCACACGTATGACAAAATATTAAAGACTCCCACTAAAAAGGGTCCTCATTTTTTTGACACCATATGAAAAATCTTTTCCAGCTGAATACATAAAATTTTTTGTAGCAATTTCTGTTGCCTCTTGGAGCACCCAGAACATGTCCTCTGAGAATTAATTTCTGAAAGGAATTAAAATGCTATTACCCAGAGTGTCGTCTTGAGGGCCTGAGGGTTGGTATGCATCAGAGAGCCCTTGTTCTGTCTGAGTAAGAACACTTTGTGGAGTAACTTCAACTGGTTGCCCCTGGCCAGATGAAGTAGAAGGTAGAATCAATGCTGCCTAGGCCGAAAATAAATCACCAGCAAGATATTTGGACTGCCCTGTTTGATCATCAAGAGAACCTTTGGGATCACAGGAAATGGAGGAATACATATAACTTCTCCCCCAAGTCGAAGAATGTGGTGTCCATCCTCCAGACATGAAGGCAGGGAGTCCTGGAGCAGAATAGTCTGAGTTCTCTGTTCTGTTAGAACCAAAAAGGTCTCTCTGAGGTGTACCCTTTTTGTGGACTATGTCCAAAAAGACCTCTCAATGCAAATTCTATTCATGTGGGTTTTCCCTAGATTTGCTGAGGTAATCTGCAAGGACATTGTCCTCTGAACAAATGAAAAAAGCCTGTAGGGACAACTTTCTATGACTAGATTGCATGCATCAGAACTAGTCTGGAATCTGGTAAGACTTGGTGCACCCTGCTTGTTTAAGTATCAAACGATGGAGGTGTTGTCTGTGAACATTTTCAGGGGGGCCTGGGCTTCACAGTTAGAAGACTGCCTGTAAGACTTAGATGAGAGCTTTCATCTCCTTCATGTTTATATGTTCCTTAAGTTATCTGTGGGACTACTGTCCCTTAACTGTTGCGGAGCCTGTTTATTCACCTCTGGCCAGGGCAGATAAATATGTCTCTTGGTCTGGTTTGGGTGTTAGTGAGGGAACTCCTATTTTAAGTTTCATCAGAGATATTCAGCATTGTAACTCCCACTTTAGAAAAGGCAAGAGAGATTTGGAAAGTCCAAGGACTGACTGTGTTGAGACCAAAAGGACCTCAAGTACAACTGGATCTTCCCATGTGCAGTCTGGCATAAGGCACTATTGGAATTGTGGCTGCTGTGCATCCTAGGGGCCTTAGAATCTCTCTTGTTAAGGCTGTAGATAAAGTGGTCAGAACTGGTAGTAAGTGGAGAGAGAATCATCTCCTGAGGGCGGAAGCCTATCATTGACTGGGTGCTGGGACTGCAGCCTATGAATACTACATCCTGACTGGGAATCTGGGAAAATATCCTTAGCCTGAGAGTGAATCCCAGTATTTCAAGAAGAAACATTGTGTATTTGAGATTTATCATTAGTGCTTCCTTAGACGAGGCCTGAATAAGAAGGTGATCCAGACAGGAGACAATTTATTTTCCCCTGTGCTCTGCAAAAGACTGTAGCTGGATCTAGATACTTTGTAAAGATGTACTTCTTTCTTCATGATATCAATATTATCTTCCCCAACACTGAAACACTGGATGTTGAATTCTGAACCAGCAAAGTAGTGAAATTGTTACTTGAAAATTAATGGTTTTGTGTATTTTACCAGACTATGACAAGCACTTTGTCATTTACTAAAACTGATTCTGTATGCTATTTTTTTTTCTTTTATAATAAAAACAGGCACGTTATGTCATATTTGTGTTTTATGTATGAATCAGGGGAGGCTCATGGTATCGGACTGCTGGACTGCAGCCCTCCCACCTAGAAAAAAAAAAAAAGAAAAATCTGTAAAACTAAAAAAAAAAACAGAAAAAAAAAAAAACCACGAGTCTAGACTGCAGTCCGGATAGAGAAACACAGGTACCCAGCAATCATTGCTGCAAATGCACCCAGGAATCAGTGCGGGGACGACCGCACAGAAGAGGAGGTCCGGACTGCTTGAGCTGCAGGCAGATCCAATCAGGGCTGAGAGAGGTGAGCTGCTCTCGTGGGACTTTCATTGCGCGGGATCATTCAGGAGATAGGTGTAGCAGGTTTTGGTCGCTGGCTGGATTGCTCCGTGTCACGGGTGGAGTTTGCTGCTTCAGATCACTGGATTGCTCGGGTGGTCTTGCTGCTTGGTCAGACATACATCAGGTAAGTGAGCGTGTGTTGCTTCAGTTCGCTGGCTGGAGGATTGTAGGTCATTTTGCTGCTTGGTCGCTGGCTGGAGGATTGTAGGTCATTTTGCTGCTTGGTCGCTGGCTGGAGGATTGTAGATCATTGTGTGTGTATGCATGTTTGTGTGTGTGTGTTTGTGTGTGTGTGTGTGTGTGTGTGTGTGTGTGTGTGTGTGTGTGTGTGTGTGTGTGTGTGTGTATTTGTGTGTGTATTTGTGTATGTATTTGTGTATGTGATGGCCAAAATTGATTTTCTGCATTATACTTTATACCATGTGCTTGCTGAGTCAGAATCCATGGTTTAGATAAAGTTGGTAGTAAAAATAACGGGATGGAAAAGCTTATGTGGGAAAATGGATAAACATTTCTCTGAGCTGCATAAGTAGTAGGCTGTCACTATCTGTTGCCTCCAAATGACACAATTGTGTGATCTTTTCTCACACTTGCTGTACACGAGTTATAAGTGTATGTGTATACTGCATTGCTGCATATTTTCTTACACTGAGATGAGGCAAAATACAATATTTATGATTCAGATATGCCTATATAAAAATATAGAACATCTAAAGATAGCAAGTCTGTCCTTGTTTTCTGCCAAATGATCTCTCTTACAGTACTGGACTTGCAGATGGGGGCATGGAATATAATTACTATTTAATGCATAAAATAACTGCCACTACACATTATTGCTTACTTAACCGAAGCCCTTTAATGCTTGAGAACATTTTTTTAGTACTTAATTTGAATGAAAGTGCATACATAGATCACTGTTCTTTGGAAATTTTGTAGAAAATATTTAAAAATATTATCTTCCATCTTAGATCTAAGAAGGTGGTCATGAATACTGAACTGATCATAGTTTAGCACATGTGCATGAAATGATTATGCATTTGTCTCTCAGCAGGTATATTTGCTCATGTCTGAATGTAACCATGCATGAGTGAAGGGGTTCAGAAGTAATGAAGACTTAGAAAGATGTATGCCGTTCTGAGTATCTGATTTGGCTGTTACATGGGTACACAATTACAAATGGTAGTCTTTACAGCACACAATATTAGGATCAATACAATCTCTCCAAGAAAAGAATGCAGCCACCCTTCCAAGAAGTTTGTCTAAATATGCAAAAAAGCATACAAATTGTTTAAATTTTGTCTACAGTGTGATCGACATCAATGACCATAAGACTGGTTTTACTAGCAATCAGAAAACTGATCTCTTCTCAGTTTAGATGTCAAATAATTGAGATACAAGTCAGGTAAATATTTTAGTGCACTGTGTGTGTGTGCGAAATGGCCCAGTTGCTTCATGGTGGTGGGTAGAGAATAAGGCTTGAAACCTGTACTTTGGACCCAAGTGACAAGAGCCTGAATTCCCTACCCACCACCATTTCTAAAACATTTGCAGATTTTTGCCTCATATTTGTTCTGTTCCTCATAAACTCTGTGGTTTCTGTACTTTTGTTACTTAAAAGAGACAGTAGTGTAGTGGTGCAGTGGTAGCAGTGTTGCCTGACAGCGATGGGTTGTCTGGTTTGTTTCTTGGCTGGAGTGCCTTCTGTGTAGAGTCTGCATGTCCTCCCTGTGTTTGTGTGAGTTTGCTCTGGTGTCCTCAGTGGATATTTGCCCCTATTTTTGGGACTGTATTCCCTCATTATTGGCTTCGTACAGGATTTTTGTGCCAAGGTTGAGAGCTATGGTGATAACTGAACTCACTGAATATGTTTGGGGGCTGTATTCCCCCATTATTGGCTTTGTTCAGGTGTTCTGTGCTAAGATGTTGACAGCTATGGTGAGAACTGAATTCACTAAATGGTAGCCATTTAAGTTTCAGTCTTCCTTTCTTTCGTAAAAATAGATGATTTGGAATAGTGATATGTTGCTCTGGCTGTTTAGCACAGGGACCTGGGTTCAATACTTGACAGTGAAATGTATGGTGGCAGCACAGTGTTTTGTTCTAGCAACTTTCCAACATTATACAAGCAATGTTTAAAATGTGTCCCTGTTTTTTGGGCTTTTGCCCCCCCCCCCCAAATAAATTTTGGCTTTGTCCAGATTTCTTGTGCTGCAAAGTTCAGAGATATAGCTGAGTGTCAAATAGATTTTACAAGGAGCTGAGAGCTGCAGGGGAACAAAAGTTTAGTGCTGCTTATGCCGAGTCTGCTTACATTGTAAATAGCACAACAAGTAGTGTACTTGCTTTTGATGCAGAAGGCTGTGGGTTCTACTGCCACAGTAGGTAGATCTATTGCTGATACTGTACCCTGTTTTAAAGGGGATGGATGCTACAGTCCTCTTTGGTGAAGATACCTAGTAACTATGAACCTATCAGTTTGCCATCCATTCCCTATTGCGATATTACTAGCATTATATTTTTTTTAATGCAACATAAGCAATTTATTCCTCAAGGGCAACAAGCACTTTATTTGTAGATGAAACAATGACATATAAAGTTGTTTGCTAGCAGTAACCTCTTAGTTAACAGATTTCTTTAATGTGGAATTATTTAGATAACTTTTACTTCAGAGATCGTGCATATTTACTGATACTAGTGGACTGTTGAAGTTTGAGTAGACTTTTATGATGGAAATGTTCTGAATTGGGCAGTTCAACTGTACTGTATTGTACAAGGAATATAATTTAATACAGTCAGGAAGGTGTACCAAAGAGCATGTGTATGTTTCGTGTTCAAGGGGCCTATGATTTGAAAACAGCACAAAAACTTCCAAAATCACTGGCTTTGCTCCTGTAGGACTCCTGACTAAGCTTCTTCATTCCCCTTCTCTACCATAACTTTTCTCTGTTTTTACTAACCAGAAATATACATTCTTCTTTTCGCCCTGCTGCTCTCCTCTTATGCTCTGTCCCACTCCACCTTTTCTCTACCCTGTCCTCTATTCCATCTCCTTCTCCTCTCCTTACTAGACCTTTGCATCTCACTCTTCTCCTCCCTTGTATTCATTCTTTCCAACAGTTTATCAAAATTTGCTAATCTTTAGCTTTTTTATTTGTGACACTTCTAATGACCTAGTATATTTTTTTTCCAGCATGACTTAGCTATTTGTTATTCTTATTACTAAAGGTATATCCTTACTGTACTTTTATTATATGTCTCATTGTAATTGATCTATGTGAGGAGCTTTTCTCCCCGGGCCTCTACTGAAAATGGACATATATCCAGCTAGACTAGCCCGGTCAACAAATGTAAAATAAAATAAATAAAAATCTGCCACTGGCAAAATGTATTTTCTTTGAATGTGGGTTTCAATGCTGTTTCAATGAATGTGAGTTTCAAGGGCAAGTTTTAATGCTAAGTCCATTTTCATTGTGAGACTGCATTGCTTTGTTTAGCAGATATCTATTAGGGTTTATGCTGTAAAATATAAAATAAAACTTTCAAATGAAATCCATATCATCGCAGAAGTAAAGCAGTATGCACATTACAGTGTTTATGGCAAATGGGGTGAAACAACCAAGGAATGGGACATTGAAATGGCTGCAGGGGGAAACGCTCCATTCAACCATGATTTTGTGAGGGGGGGGGGGGAGAAGGGCAGTAAACTCAGACAGCCCCGGCTGAACTACACCTCTCAACTGTCCAGACTTTTGCAGAATGAATAGATTTTTGCTTCTTATTTTTGGTTTGTTCCTCATAAAATTTGTGGTTTTCTGCCAAATCATTTATGAATGAAGTCACTAAATATTGAGTTTCAGACGTCATAACCTTCAGAAAAATGCATGCTAAAGCAAGACCTGTTATTCTATCAACTGTCTTTTTAGTACTGTTTGTATGTTCCCCCAATATATTTGGCCATATCCAGATTTCCTGCATTAAGAGGTTGAGAGGTATGTGTAAATAAATCGCTTTATAGAATTAGGAATATCCAAACCTCTCAACTGTCTCCAATTTTGGCTCAAAATGTTACTCTCCCCTTAATCCCTCTGCAAAATGGCAATTTTGGAAGAAAATGTGGAGGGTTTACAATTATAAATAACTGTAATGATCAGAGTTATAGATTACTTTTATTTCAGAAATGCATTTAGATGCTCTTATTTTGTCAGCTGCTCAAGTTAACAGTACTTTTAAAAAGGTGTCCCTTCTTTGACAGGTTCCTAGCTGTATTGTGTGGCAATTTTATATTTTTGCATAACATATTTGGTCTGTTTTTCATAAAATTGTGGTTTTCTGGCAAATTAGTAGCAAATCATTAAAGACTGAAGTTAGAAAATAATGGCAGACATTTAGGTTTCAGATTTCATACCCTTCAAAATTCATACTAATGCAAGACCTACTACTATTCTATTATCTTTCTAAGTTTATAAGAGCAATATTTAAAATTTGTCTTTATTTTTGGGTCTATGTCCCACTTCTGTCTATGGCTTTGTCCAGATTTCTTGCTCTGAGGTTGAGAGGTATGAGTGTCAGAGCCATCACCGTCAGCCAGAGACATTTCAAACTGTGACCTACTTGTTGCACTCCACTCCCCATTGTAGTGGCTCTGGATGTATCCAAGCAAGGCAAGGAGCAGTTATACAGTGTAAGTGTGCAGAGTATTCCCCCATCCAAGGTAGACCACAAGTATGACCGTGACTTTTCATCTGTCCTTGATTTTGCAGAAAGTTCTGGTTTTCTGTCATATTTTTATACTGTTGATTTATGCTTCTTATTATTCAGACAACGCATGCTGTTGCAGTGCCCTGTTGCTCTGTATTAAAGTAGCAATGCTTTGATGACCATCAGGTAAGCTTGTCAGAGATTGTAAGATGCAAGTAAGCTTTAATAAGCATACTGTTAAAGAATTACCAACATTGAAAGCCTTTTCATTGTTGCCATGCAGAGAATATTTACATAACTAGATAACGAATAAGCCTCGAGTAATAAAATGCATATGACAGTATTTGTAATAAAGGACAAGATTACAGTATTTTCAGAAGCTCATTACATTTGTTGGGGACTTGCAGTCATCTTTTCAGGCTTTACCCGTAAACTAAACAGAATGCCAATTTATCATGTGTGGTCCATAACATGAGCAGTAATCCTTTAAGCAATGTATCTTAAGCTTGTTTCTTGTTCGCTGTTCATTTTTTACTTTGATCATGTGTTCTCCATGAAACAAGTAGATAGTTGTTGTCAGGCAGCAGGTCTTTTTTTGGATAAGAAACATTTTTACAAGTGGGGGTATCACAGAGAATGCTACTTTCAGCATGTTACTTGGTAATTTTATAAAGCTGAATATAAATTATAATTAGAACTGCAGTGCAAGGAGAAGTGGTTTGAGCTGAGTGCTGTTTGTTTTTTTTTATATACTTGATTTTGACTGGCAATCCAGTAATATATTTAAAAAGCAATTTATTTTTTCATGCCTCACAACCTTTGTGTTTCCATCTAGATATTAAGTAAGTTGTCATGTAGCCAATGCATTGAAATATTTTTTTCTTCTACACTTGTCTTGATTGGACTCTTGTAATGATAGTTTGGCACCCAGGGCAGCGTATTTAATTAAAGTTCCAGTTGTTGTGGTTTTGAGCATAGCTCCACCCCTTTCTAGTTGGTCACACCCCTTCCCATTGGCCCCACCCATTCAGCTGTCTCTTGCAGCTCCCTTTAATTTTAAGTCACCAGCCGCCACTGGTATGAATGAGTGTAAAATTGTTATACAAGTTTTAGAGCCAGCATAGTCTGACTGGGCAACAGACCTGCTTTTTAGTGGAGATCCAGAGAAAGAAAAAAGTTCCAACTGGAAGGACAAACGTTATAGTAGAAAATTATAACAGTAAAATGTATGTGCTGAATGACAAGTGCTCCAGAGTCAATCTATGGCTAGAAGCACAAAAACATGTAAGGCATTGTTTACCCTGCTGTGTGACTGATGGTAAACATTACTGTTTTAGGCATATCACAGTGTGATATGCTATGAGGGGATATTTTACTCCTCCGAACTCTTGTAATAAACTAGCAGTTCTGATTCGAGTCTGTAATTTCTTACTGAGTACAGCAACTGAATGTAAGCTGCATTATTAACACAATCAGGAGCTTTCAGGACATTGTCCAAAATATGTAATTTAACTAGCATATGTCCAAATCACAAAACATTGAACGCACATACACGAAAGCGCTTAACATCGACAAGTGCCTCCATGTATGTGTGCCTGTTTTGTACATCGGACTACAGTACGGGTAAGGGAAAATTCCCTTTTCCCCACTGTAGTGCGATCTCGGAGTGAGAATAATAAAGTAGGGGGGTGGGGGTGCAGGGGGGGTGCAGAAATGTAGATTTTCTTTTTTGAACTACACATACACTGGAACGCTTTTCGATGTTAAGCGCTTTCGTGTATGTGTGTTCGATGTTTTGTGATTCGGACATATGCTAGTCGAGCATGTATCTTAGACCCATATATATATATATATATATATATATAGATAGATAGATATATATATATATATATATAGATAGATAGATATATGTGTGTGTGTGTGTGTGTGTGTGTGTGTCTGTGTGTGTGCGTATATGCGTGTATACATTTTGTAAACTACATGTCCTGGTAAATATGAAAATGATAGAGACTTAGTACAAAAACTCATTTACACAATTCTACCTCATACTCCTTATATTTATGGCTTTAGTAATATACTCCATATATTCCTTATGGACAGCTTCTCCTTCTTTCTCCAAAAACTTCTTGTCACAATACATACCAAATAAAATGCGCATTCGGAAAATAATGTGAAAAATAACATGCATTTTCTGGCATGCTACTGATTTCATTTCTACAAGAAAAATCTTTCTGGCCTAAGGTGGTGGCATGGTCCTGTAAAATATCATAATGAAACAGAAGTTCTTCCAGAATAGGAATCAAAATATCTCACTAAATATCAAAAAAGTACAGTTGTGTGCACTTACTATAAATGTAGATGTTCAAGTGTATTCATTGTTGCAGTCCTGACTTTGGGACTTCCTGCCATGGAAGCTCTTGCCTGGCCCAACTACCAGAGAATATTTTTCCCTCCTCCAGAAGCTGGCAGATGCCCTATCTGTTGTCACTATGTTTGGGTGTAAGGGGAGTCAAATGGCACCATGACTTCATTAATTTCTTGCCCACAACCAGTAGGAGCCCCCCAGTATGTCTTTGAGGTCAGGGATCTGAGACCCTTGATTCCAGAATAAGTGTGAAGGAGAAAGGGAGTTACCCTGACTGAGAAGGTGAATGTTGTAGTCTATCCCAAAGGCCAGAAGGGAAAGTGGAAGGGAAAGAATACTGCAACAGTGAGTACACTCGAACATCTACATTTATGGTATACTGCAACAGTGAGTACACTTGAACATCTACATTTATGGTAAGTGTACACAACTGCACTATGTTCTTTGTGTTTCACTGTTGCAGTCCCAATTTATGGGATGATTTCCAAAGCTGAAATGAGGGTGGAAGGAGGTATTTAAGAGAGGTGAGGATGTCCTGCAAAATGGAAGTGGCAAACTGTCCTCTGGACTTGGAAAAGGTAGAAAGATGGTAATGTTTGGTGAATGTATGCACAGAGGACCAATTAGCTGCTTCCAAAATGTTCTTAGTGGCCATCCATTTAAGAAAGGCAGTAGAAATAGCAGTATCCCTAGTGGAATGTGTCCTCAGGGCATCAGGAGACTTCTTACCATGATGCCTGTAGCAAAAGGAGATACAGTGGGAGATACATTTGGAAATATTCTGGTATCCCCTCAGAGCTGTTGGTAAAGGCCACAAAGAGTTTATCTGACTTTCTGACATTCTTTGTTCTGTCCAAGTAGTAACTCAGTTGCCTATGCACACCCAAAGAATGAAGAATCCTTTCTCCCTTGTTTTGAGGGATAGGAAAAAATGTAGGCAAGTGTATAGTCTGATTTAAGGTCTCTGTCACTTTATTTGACAAAAAGAAGGGTTGGTCCTGAGAGATACTCTGTCTTGGTGGAAAATGATGAAAGGTACCACACACGAGGGTCTGAAGCTCTGACACTCTTCTGGCTGAGGTAATGGCTAGTAGTAAGCTGTCTTCCAGGTAAGGAATTTTATATCTGTGGAAGCTGCTGGTTTGGAGGGTGGAACAGTGAGCTTCTCCAGAATGAAATTGAGGTCCAAGGGTGGAAAGGGAGGATTTCTGGGAGGCCTGAAGTGGACAACCCCTCTCAGAAACTATTTCTTGAGGGAATGTGAAAAGAGAGGAGATTGAGAAGGCAGATAGGTATAGAGTAGTAGTAGAGACCTTTTCCAAAAAGGATGGCTATGTATGACGGAATGAAAAGGTTCTAAGGTTGATGAAGGTTTTGTCCCTTTTGTCTGCACCAAATAAGGAATCTTTTCCATTTGGCAGAAAATGACTTCCTAGTACTAGGTCTCCTGGCTTCTTTTTGAATGTCCAGGACCTGCTTATCAAGAAGTGCCACTTTCCATGGGATGAAGGTATCATCCAAACTGTAAATTTTAGTGTGTGCAGGTTGGGATGCATTACTGAGCCCATGTTGCTATGCATTATTGAGCCCCTGTTCTGCATTAACAGGTCCACTGTCTGAGGCAGTAGACATGGCTCTCTGTTAATTATACTGAGCAACAGAGGGTATCAATGATGCCTCGGCCAATATGGGGCTATCATAATTACCCTTGGCCCCTCTTCCCTTATTTTCCACAATATCCTAGGTTGCAGTGGTATTGGGGGGGAGGCATAGAGGAAGCCTGTCCAAGGAAAGGAAAATGTGTCCATTTTCCAGACTGACTTCATTTTGTTCCTATAGCAAAACTTTTCCAAGTGACCATTTTCTTTGGTGGCAAAAAGATTTATTTGTAGGATGCCCCATTTTTTTTTATGCTAAAAAATACTTCCCAGTGCAGTTGTCATTTGTGGGAATTTGATAGGTTCCTGCAGAGGTGATCTGCTAGTTGATTTGTTTCTCTTGGTATGTACTGTGCCATGAGGTGCAGCCCTAGAGAATTTGCTGTTTCCCACAGGTCCATGGCTAGGCAGCAAAGGGTGGGGTGTAGGAGTGGGTCTTTGTTTTCTTTATATTTGTTTATGTACCGGATAACTGTGGTATTGCCTGTCTTCATCAGCATGACTTTGGGTTTCCATTTCTTTTTGAAAGCAATCAGGCCCTTTTTGACTGCCATTAGTTCTTTTATGTTGATTTGTTTGTTTTTGGGCTTGGAATCTCATCTACCTTGAGTCTGGAAGGTATTGTATTGGACTTCTCAGGCTATTTTTGATGCATCTGTTGTCAAGAGTTTGGTCGCAAGGGATGAACCTGAAGGGAAGGCCTGGACTGAGGGAACATGTGTTTGTTTTTGGACTTGGAACTTCATCTGCCTTTAGTCTGGAAGGTATTGTAGTGGGCTTCTCAGTTTATTTCTGATGCATCTGTTGTCAGTTTCCTAAGGGATGAACCTGAAGGGAAGACTCGGACTGAGGTAGTATGCTTGGACCCACCAGGCAAACTCTTTCTTGAGGCAAGGAAGCAGTTTTATTCTGAAAGTGAGAGACTAAGAATGTTGACATCACTACAGTTTCCTCATACATAGTCTGGCCAGGGGTATCATGAGAATGCAGGAGGAGTAGTATCTCAGAGTCCTGAGATACTCTCTGGCTGTGAGTAATGCCCTGCCCAAGAACACAGTAAGGAAAATAACCTTGTCGGGAGGGAGGAAAGTCTTCTGAAGAGCTGAGTCCAGTAAAGATTCCAGAAACACAATCCTGTTTGTTGGGTTTGTCTGAGATTTTTGAGTATAGATGGTAAACCCCACTGAGGTTAGTAAGTTTTAGTTATAAAGCAAGTCTGTTTTGAGTTTTTCTAGGCTTGGTGCCTGAATGAGGCAGTTGTCTAAGTAAGGGTAAATCTGAATTCCCTTTGTCCTGCAGAAGGCTATCACTAATACTAGGCATTTTGTGAAAACCCTGGGTGTGGCAGACAGGACAAAGGGCAGAGCACAGAACTGGTAATGCCTCATACCTACACTGAAGCATAAAAACCTCCTTTGCAATTCCTCTGTGGATGTGGAGATATACATCTTATAGATTTAAGGTTACCATGAAGGCAATGGGGGAAATCATGGCCAGTAGTTTCTGTAGAGTTAACTTTTTGAATTTTTGGACCTGTAAGAATTGGTTGAGCCTTGACTGGCCTTCATGTATTTTCTATTATGGGGACTAGGAAGAGTCAGAAACAAAAACATTTTCCTTGTAAAGAGATTGGTACAGGTTTCACAGCACCCTGAGCACACAGAAGCTCTATTTGGGTTAAGGCTTCTGCTCTTTGGTTTGGAGGAATATCTGGGAAGTCCAAGTGAATCAAGGGTTGTTTAAACTTGAGTCTGTAACCACTATTGATGCTGTTTAGAACACATAGTTCCCTGCCTGGTAATGAGGGTATAGTTTTTGTGAAATAGGGACAGCATCTCCCCCAGCCTAGGGGAAGAGTAAGGAAGAGGGGTCAGGGATGGGGGGAAGGGGGAAGGGAGTGTCATGTAAGAGTCATGATTGCTCCCTGTTAGTTCCCTGATGATGGGATCCTACAAGCCTACTGGGTCTGTTTGCCACCTGGTGCTGTCCTTGGCTCCTTCCTCTACAAGGTCTCCTTTGCCTAGGCTTAGAAGGAACTAGAAAGGACCAATGTTAGGTAGGGTAATTCCAGCTGAAACAAGGAGGTTGGACCTGAAGGAAGTCCTTGACAGTTTGCATGGACTTGACTGTATCCTCCATTTTCTTAAGGACAACCTAAGCCTTAACACCAAAAAGAAAGTCTTTGTCTAAGAAGATATCCAGGAGACTGGAGTTGACATGTTCAGCAAGGGACTGCTCCCTCAGCTAGGCATGTCTTCTAATGATAGATCCTGTGGCTGCTGACCTGCTTGAGGCTTCTAAAGCATCATCATAGCCACAGTGCAGCGACTATTTAGCCACCTAAGAACAGGAATTGCATAAATCTATTAATTCCTTTGAGAGGACCTTGTTTTAAATCCCCATCAGTTTCTGTTTCATCTGGTCAAGAATAGTTTCCTGGTACTTCACCATATGAAACTGGCAGTTCAAAGAGTTCAAAGCCTTCATGACAAGGTAGCAGAAGTGTAGACTTTTTCCAAACTTATTTAAGGCTCTACTTTCCTTGTCTGCTAGCAAAGGGTTTTTGGAAGAGCTAGCTTTAGCTCCCTTAGGGCCTTGAGCCACTACTTTAGGATTTGCCACAGGGTTCCCCAAAAAGATGTCTGTGGGAATCTAGAACCCTGTAAAATCTATCAGCTTTTGTAAGTGCAGGGAAAAGACAGTATCGCTGTAGAGCAGAATCCAGGAGGACATTGTCTACCACCTCTAAGACCGGAGGAACGGCAAGGGGTTTATGCTCAAGGAGATTTAGGAATTCCCTAATCCTCTTCTTAGGTTGGGGGTAGTCCTGAGTTTCCCATTTGAAGTGCACTCTCACGGTATGTAATGTTTCCCCAAAGAAATATCCTCAGAGGGGAGTCTGAGGAGGGATTCTCCTCAAAATCAGAATCCCCATAAGAAGCAGTAGATGCAGCTTCATTAAAGGTGGATTCATCCTGATTTAAATCATCCTCCAGGTTAAAACAATCAGAAAACTCCTAAAGTAGGATATCCCTATTTCTTTTACAAAGGGATGCTTCAGGGAGGGGGAGGAGTCTGGGTCTGACCAAGGAAATCAAATCTTCAGCCAACCTCATTAGGTCTTGTTGGTAGGCCTGAAAATGGGAGTATGTAGACTTAGGCTGAGGTGAGGTGGGTGCAGCTTTTCTGTGACAGGCCTTAGGTTTAGTACCCAGACTAAAAACTGACTCCTGTGAGTGGTAGGCCAAGGCAATCTCCTGACAATGGGAAGAGCTGTTGTCAGTTTTAGAGTGATCATCATAAGCTGGGGCCTCTGAAGTGCTCCTGGACCAAACCGATCAGCTTGTAAGGAAGTAGAGGGACCCAGAGGCATATTGGACTGCGACTAGGTCTCAATAAAGGCCTGTGCCACCAACTTAGTATCAAAGGGGGTTGCAGAGGTGCCTCACCTTCTTCAACACTCACAAGCCTAGGAGGGCTAGCCAACAATGAATGAGCATGATCTGAAGCCCTAAATCTGAAGTGCCTTTCCTTTTTTCACCTAGGGAGATCTACTTCAGCTGGACCAATGGACAACATGCCATGCGAATGCCCTGAAGGTTCACTGAAATGCTTAGCTACAATCTCAGCCCTACACTTGATAGTTCTGCTATTAAGGTTTGCATAAAACTGACAGTTAGGAATTTCATGTTCAGGGCCCAAACAAGTCACACAAAAGGAATAAAGGTCCCGTTGTGGTATCTGTTTGCCACAGCAGAGACAGTTATTAACTTCCTCTGACACTAGTCAAAAAGCACATGAAATATTCCCCACAGTGTAATTAGCTTTAGACTTCTTCTTTCTCTGGTGCAGACTGACCGATGCACTGACTAGCACACTGCTTTGGGCTCCAATGGCAATAAAGAACGGAGGTTAAGGTGCTGGCAGACTCTCTTTTTACCCAAACATAGTGACATCAGATAGGGCATCTGCTGGCTTTGGTAGGAGGGGAAAATATTCTCTGGTAGTCGTGCTGGCCAAGTGCTTCCATGGTGGGAAATTACACAAGGTAGGACCGCAACAGTTAAACACAAAGAACACCTTAAAATACCATAAATCACATGACTCTGTCACACACAGGGATGAAACCCTAATTTAGAACCCGATGAGCCGAAACCAATTAGTAATCTAAATGCTGGAGCAGGTAATAAAATAATGTGAGAGTGACAGACTGATGCCAGCTTGCCCATTCTGTGGCAGATGGTTTGGTTTACTGTTGTATTGATACCAGCAGAAGCAGAGTATTAAAGTGATCTTGCCAGCAAAGGTTGGGACATGCTGTAGCAAGAATCAGGCATGTAAAGCAGCACACATCTATGGGAGGCCAGTAATGTTGGCTGAATTCATCAGCTGCTACAGGGCCTGTGGGATAGGACTTACTAGAAAAAGTCTGATGACCACGTGCAAAATAGCCTGCAATGGTCAACAGTTCTAAAAGGACTGAATAGAGCAAATTGGGTTCATGGCTGGCATGTACAAATGCTAAACAGGCTACCTCTGAGGTTACAGAAGCTTAGAGGGAAAAAAAGTAGTAAAAAAAATAACTTTGAATTTATTTTGAGTAGCTTGACCCCAGGGACAGCATTAATTCCATTTTGCATCAATTCAACAGCCAGTGTATTAAAGGAATGGTAATATGTCTTCTGTTAGAAATGCATGATACTTGTGTCAAGAAAATGAGACGTATTAATTGATCTGATTGTAGTGGATGTCTTTGTAAATACTTTAGTTGTTTTGTTGAATATTATAATAATACCTATTTTTAATTACTTGTATAAAATTGTTATGATATTTCTCTTATATGTTAAAACAATAAACCTGTTTTGAAAAAAAAAAAGAAAATGAGACGCAATAAGCTGTAGTGAAACTCTAGTCCTTCCTTTTTGTTAAGAATATCAGTAGCTTTGTCCCCACTGATTTTCCCATATTCTTTTTAGCTGAGGTCCATCTGTCTGAAGTATCTGCCCAATGGAGAGACCTCTAACACATTTTTCTGCCCTTTCTAAGTCCTAGTAAATTACAAAATATATTATAGCCCATATTGTTTGCACTTGTAATGACAAACTAGAGTTGCTGATGCACTCTCTTGAGTTTAGCCCCATTGTTTTGGTCTCCAGTCACTGTCCACCCTAATTCCCTCCTTCATCCTTCTTTCACATTTTCTTTTATCTTTACAAAGCTTTTATACAACTTGTGGACCTGTTTAATCATCACTTCACAGTAGCACTAAGACTAGATGAACTCCTTTCTATAATTAGCAGCACACATATGATCCTGTCCCTACGAAAGCAGTTTGTGCCGAAATGTTTGCCTCCCAAGTCTTAACATCTTACTGCCTTGTTTTACTACTGTAATAAGCTGCCCTCATAGCTACTTGATTAGTTTGACATCATAATGTCTAAATATAAACCACTGAAGTGGCACTATATTATGCACACTTTCCACCATCTGGTAGGGACGTAACAGGACAGGTGTCCCAAACTTTTCCTCTGCTGATCAACACATAATGTTTCTGCTTGAGATGATATATTCTGGACCTGCCCACTAAAAGAAACAGTGCTTGTTCCATACATTTGACTTGCAGGTGTTTTGCACTATTTCACCTTTCTTCTGTCAGTTTACATGCTTGTTTATGCTGTAATTGAGCATGCATTGTGAAAGTTCCTCATGTCTGTGAAGAAGGCAACTGCTGAATTGGGTTGTCATGTAAACAGACCAGTATAACTGGCAATTCTCACACTGGCATGCAAACTGTTATGCTTGCTTTTAATTCCTTCTGCCATAACTTGTCAGTAAAAGTGCAACATCTATGAGGGCTACTTGTGCTGCAGTACACAGCAGCCAGAAAAATGAAAGGATGTGGTTAGACTGTCATAGTAGTCAACCTAAAGCCTTTTCATGTCCACTTGCTGCTTTGGTTTTTATATGTCTGGTTAGCACATTCTGCTGAGTTAAATAATCAAATGTAGGAGGGCTTAGCTTCAGGATACACAGAAAAACAACATTATTTGAATTGTGTGGCATAACTAATAATCTTCTTTTATAACTATTAAGTTTCCTCTAGACTGTTATACCACTTTCTTCCTTTCCTGACATTTTGAACTTGTTACTTTGTGATTTGTATTCATAAGGGTGTTCTGTAATAGCCAGTTTATATAGAACATTCTGTGCCTTGTTTTTGCATTTTGTTGTAGAATACAAGTCATGTACTAGTAATTTGTAATGTGTATTATAAGGACCATCATGTATTAGCCAGTTTGTATACTGTTTTTGCATTTGGTAGTAGGGTATCTGTCATGCGTCTTGGCATATTGTATGGAACTTTTCTCCCCAGGCCTTAGCTGAAAATGGGCAAACCCTTGCCCAATCAGACTTCCCTGATAAACAAATGTAAAATAAATAATTAAGGAGATCAATGGTCATAGTGAACAAGAAACTACAAAATAAATCACTAAAATGTGTTTTGTAATTTAACAAATTCTAGAGCATGACTATATATTTTATTTAATTTAATTAATCCCCAGGGACATTAGCTCCTACCTATAATGGACAAAGAAAATTGTTTCAAACTAAATATTCAGTCATTTCAGTTAGGCTTTAGCAAAAATTCAGCTTGTTACTTGGTTAGAAGAGATAATAATTACTCTTTGCATCTATTGATGTTTCTGTTTTTGTATCTCTTTCAGATGGAGATGATAATGTGCCATGAAAAATGTGTTTGAGTTTGTGGTAAGTATGTATGCACAGATGTGTACTCATGAGTGCATGTGAGTGTACACATGAGTATATGTGTATGTACGCAAGCATGCATGTGTGTGTACACATATGAGCGTATGCATGACTTTTATGAAATGATGCACTCATACCTTAAAAGTAACTAAATACTAATGGCTGTATATCTAATGTGCTTCCATTTTAGTACTTTGTGAAAATGTTAATGCAAATTAAGGGGGCAGGTAATACCACAAAGGTTTGGCTTATATACTATTATTGAAATGAAGCTACTAACTCTTTCTTAACTTTTGCTGTAAGCAGCTTAAGCATTTTAAGTAATAATATTGAATACTGCTGTAGGTTTAGTTTACCATGCATGTTTTACAGTTTGGTTAAATCATCATACTGACTACAGTTGAAAAGTTAACATCTTGCTAAGATATCCTGAAAAGCTGTTCTGTAGAGATTCATTGAATTTTAAGTATTGCTACTGTTACATCTGCATTTTAAATAATATTATGTGTAATACAGATATGTAGACTTTGAACATACAGCAGAATTATGGCATAGGCTACAATCAGGATATCACGATTTAGTGATTTCTGTCAACCGTAATATCTAGACACCAGCATATAAGCAGGCACAGAAAGTGAGTAGCACACATTTACACAACTGAGTCAGGATGACATATGACTAAGGGGAAAAGGAATCCACCATGAAAGTTCAGATGACAGGACACCAAGGAATCATATTAATGAACAGAAATATCCCAAATACCAAAAAGTACAGAAATTGAAATTACAAGCATTTTTGTTAATGAGTCTTTCTTAATTTTCACTGTAAGCAACTTAAATATTCCAGCTGTTGCTGCTGATTACTGCTCCAGGTTTAATTTATCATGGTGTGCTTTACAGCCTGCTTAGGTCATTATACTCACTATATTTAAAAAGTAAAGTGCCTGCTAACATATCCCATAAAGATGTGCTGCAGGAATTTGTTGAATTAAAAAAATGTTCTTATATTTGCATTTCTTCTTCTTCTTCTTCTTCTTTCGGCTTTTCCCGGTTAGGGGTCGCCACAAAAGATCACCCATTTCCATTTCTTCCTGTCCTCTGCATCTTCCTGTGTCACACCAACCACCTGCATGACCTCTCTAACCACATCCATAAACCTTATCTTAGGCCTTCCTCTTTTCCTCTTACTTGGAAGCTTCATCCTTAGCATCCTTTTCCCAATATACCCAGCGTCCCTCCTCAGCACATGTCCAAACCAACACAATCTCACCTCTCTGGCTTTGTCTCCAAACTGTCCAACCTGGGCTTACCCTCTAATATACTTATTCCTAATCCTATCTACCCTCATCACACCCAGTGCAAATCTTAACATCTTTAACTCTGCCACATCCAGCTCTCCTGCCTTTTTGTCAATGCCACTGTCTCCAACCCATATAACATAGCTGGTTTCACTACCCTTTTGTAGACCTTCCCTGTTAATCTTACTGGTACTCATCTGTCACAAATCACTCCTGACACTCTAATCCACCCACTCCACCCTGTCTCTATTATCTTCTTCACCTCTCTTCCACACTCACCATTACTCTGAACTGTTTATCCCAAGTATTTAAACTCATCCACCTTCACCATCTCTACTCCCTGCATCCTCACCATTCCTCTATCCTCCCTTTCCTTGGCACACATATATTCCGTCTTAGTTTGGCTGACCTTCATTCCTCTTCTCTCTAGAGCATATCTCCACCTCTCCAGGGTCTCCTCAACCTGTTCCCTATTCTCACTACATATCACAATGTCATCTGAAAACATCATAGTCCACAGGGACTCCTGTCTGTTCTCGTATGTCAACCTGTCCATCACCAGTGCAAATAAGAAAGGCTCAGAGCTGATCCTTGATGTAATCCCACCTCCACCTTAAACGCATCTGTCACTCCCATGGCAGATCTCACCGCTGTCACACTACCCTCGTACATATCCTGTACCACTCTTACATACTTCTCTGCCACTCCCAACTTCCTCATACAGTACCACAACTCCTCTCTAGGCACCCTGTCATATGCTTTCTTTAAGTCCACAAAGGCAGAATGCAACTCCTTCTGACCTTCTCTGTACTTCTCCATCAACACTCTCAGAGCAAACATCACATCTGTAGTGCTCTTTCCTGGCATGAAACCATACTGCTGATCACTAATCATCATCTCCCTTCTTAACCTAGCTTCCACTACTCGTTCCCATAACTTCATGCTGTGATTGATCAGTTTTATCCCTCTGTAGTTACTACAGCTCTGCACATCACCTTTATTCTTAAAAAATGGTACCAAAACACTTTTTCTACACTCCTCAGGCATCCTCTCACTTTCAAAGATTTAAATGAACAATCTGGTTAAAAATTCCACTGCCATTTCTCCTAAACACCTCAAAGCATCCACAGGTATATCATCTGGACCAACAGCCTTTCCATTCTTCATCCTCTTCATAGCTATCCTTACTTCCGCCTTGCTAATCCATTGCACTTCCTGATTCACTATCCCCACATCATCCAGCCTTTTCTCTCTCTCATTCTCTTCATTCATCAGTCCCTCAAAGTACTCCTTCCATCTGGTCAACACATTCTCCTCATTAGTGAGTAAGTTTCCTTCATTATCCTTTATCACCCTTACCTGCTGCACATCTTTCCTAGCTCGGTCCCTCTGTTGCATTTAAAATAATATATTAAAATACAGACATGGGGATATTCCAGGAGAGATGCCATGAATAGACTATGAGCAAACAGAAAAAAAATGTGGCATAGACTACAATGAGCATAGCTCAATCAAGGGATTTCTCTCAAGTGTGAAGTGGAAAACTGACATGAACACTTTTTAGATTAAACCTACAAATACTGGATTGCATGTGGTAGCAGATGAGCAACTTTTTTTTTATTTTTGTAATGTTTTACAAATAAAGAGGAATTAAATATGATGAATGATTTTTAATCATTTTGATATGGAATACACAACCATAAAAATGTGATTTTGGCGACAGTTTTGAAGGTGGAATTTATTCAACATGCAATGGTCACTAGAAATAGTTCCATACTCAATTCCTTACAACCTGTGAGAACAATGTAAAGAAATTCCTTTTTTTATCACAGAGCTGGTAGGTTTTGTAGAGTTGTGCCAATTAATATAAGAAAGGTAGAAAGCTAGACAACCTTCAAAAAGTTCATTGATAATTGGTTTGATGGTAAGGTATAAGATGACCCTTACTTTAACAGTTGCAAACCCTTGAATATCCTTTGAACTTGGCTTTGAGTTTAATATTACCATACTGAACTTTGAAATAAACAAATAAAACCTGCAGTGACATTAGTGAAGAAAGTAATCTTGAGGTAGCAAATTTAGAGGCAAGTCTCATAAACTTGAAAATACCCTGTTTGGAAAATGATCTTTTAATTATGGCAAGAGAGACTGAAGCCAAGGTTGTAAGGGAGGGCAGTGAAGATGATGCTCCTATCATTCCGTATCCATAAAATGAGTTATAACATGACCTCCTATACAGAGTAAAGAAAAACAGGGAAGAAATTCTGCATCAGCTGCTAGCAGCAACATCATATACGTCACTATACGTAATAACGATAGCCAGTATTCAAAATAGTATGTTACCTTGGGTAGGAAAGAATAAGGCAATGATACAAACCAGATTTTCTGGTCAGGCATAATGAAAGAAAAATTCTGTCCAGAATGTCAGAAAGCTGCACCTCACACTTGATTTAGGAATCCACTGATCCGAATATTTATCATAGACATGTCATTTCTTTGTATTTCTATAGACACTATGGGACAACTAGTAACATTTTTGCAACTGTTGTCAGTACATGTTAGTAATAATGGGATATGCTACAACATTTCTGGAAGCAGTGCTATAATATAAGGTTATTACCAGATAAATGGTACTGCTATTCTTGAGACTGGGTGCCCTAAAGTATTATTTACTGACCAAGGTAGTTCCTTTATAAAAAAAAGGTTCTGCATCAGTTATGTCAGTGCTTTAAAGTCATACAGTTAATGATGTCAGTCTACCATCCGCAGAATGATGGATTACTAAATCCAATAAAACACTGAATATGAGCTAAGGAAAGTTAAGCAGATAATAAAACTGGGACCTCTTATTATATTACCCTGCTTATTGTTTGCAACACATAGTAAAAACTGGGACCACTGTTACAACAGATGGGAAAACTGGGGCCAGTTATTACTCTGCTTATAGCTTGAATTAGACAGGCACTGCAAGCTTCAACTAGGTTCACTTCCATTTGAACTTTTATATAGCAGACATCCAAGAGGAATTCTTAACATCAGTAAGGAAATTTGGAAAGAATAGAAGACACCATTGGAAAGTACAATAAAACACTACATCTGCCTGCAAGATAAATTAAAGTTGGTTCTGTGCAAAGTATAGAACAAATGCAGAAAGACCAGGAGACAACTCTCCAAAGAAAACAAATAGTTGATTAATTGGCAGTGATCATTTGAGGTATTTAAAAAATAAATATATTTAGCCTCAAGGTTAGACAGCCATGAAGGAGAAAGATAGAGAAAATCAATGCAATGAAGCCATGAAAAAATAGGAACTCTGCAGTGACCTTGTAGGATAAATTATTAGAGAAGAGGCCAGAGAACCACTATATAAAATGCAGTTAAAAGAATCCTTGTCAAGAATACAAAGGTAGTACAAGAGAAATTTGTTTTATGAAATAAAGGAGCATTTAGGGAAAGGTCTGGGGGAACTAAATTGATAAGACATCACAGGAATACCTGGACTGAAGGTTAGATCGGGAATGTACAGTGTATCAGAGCTACAATAACAGCACAAGAACATCCTAGGAGTATCACAGGAGTCAAAAAGTGAATGGAGAAGACCAATATTGCCAGTTACTAAACTTGATGGAAGTATTAGATTCTATAGTGACTTTAGAAAACTGAACAGAAGTATTTTTTCACAACGTTTTTGGGCATCACACATGATTCATAACATACAGTTCAGTAGATATTAGGAGACTCAGCAGAACAACTTAGTAAAACAGCAGCATATCTTAAAATCTGTAAAAACAGCATTAATGTACTTAACCATATTACAGTATTGTATTCCACTAGGAGACAGACTAATTGTAAATTTAGATCTCATAACTGTACAGAATACAGTACATGGTTTAAGGGGCAGCTTTAAGAGAGGAGTGTAATTTAACACAAAAAACACATTAGTTTTCATTGTTTAAAAGGCTTTCCACAGAGCATTGATCAACAAGTTACCCTTTTTCTCTACAGGGAATGCTTGATTTGCATTTCCTTGTAGCTAGTTATCTGATAAAACAGCTTTCCCATAGCATGGAATCCACTCATGGGACCCACTAGATTCAGCTTTCTGTGAATTTCAGCACAATGCAATGTAAACTCTCACAATGACTGCGGTTTATAATATGTAGTCTGTAAACAGAATCCTGTGTGCTTCAGTACTGATGCAACAATGTAAAAAGAAAAACATAGTTCACAAGGCATAGAGGAGCTAAAGCAGAGGTTTCTTTTGTCTGATATTCATCTCTACATCACATTTATAGTTGGGCATGACTAGAAATTATGTATTACATCTGCAGCTAACACATACCCCTTTCTTTCTGGCACCCCTGTTTCTACTTTCTGCTAGTGACCTTTACCTGTCAAAAGAGAATAAGACAGCGTTTTCATAAGGGGTAGAGTTCAAATCTCTATGCTTCCTCGTGGCTACTATCTTTACTCCCGCTTGGGTTCTCACAAGCAGGATTACCTTACCCCTGATTTTTTGGGGGATGTTTTCCTTGCATCTAGCTTCTTCATCAACATGTAATCCCTACATGTTTAATATTGTTAGGCTCTTTCTGTGTGGGATGTTTATCTCTAGCTTTCATCTCCATAGCAAGGGGATGAATGGCAAATGGGCATGGCCTCTGAATTTAGATCTATAAATAGCTTCTCAGAAACTGGGAACTTCTATTGCTCTAATTTATCCAAGAGTCATTTTCTCTGTAGATATTGAAGGGATGCAAAAACCTGTTCTACATTTACCACCTGTGGCATACCTGCATCCCACTTTATTCTTTATAGGAAAGTCATTTATGTGAAAGGTGAGAAAACATCATAGCATTATAGCTGAACTCCAAATGAAACCTGCCAGGATAATTACATAGAGCTTCTTTAGAACTTGATGTTTTTGATTATTTAGGACATGATGTGTGGGCTATGATTTTCTACTGTTTGAAGTGCTTTGGTAGGGAAAAGCTATAGCAGCTTAAACCCCATGGAATCTCCACACATAAGATGGAAGCTTCAAATTTGCCCAAATGGGAATGTATACTTGAATCTAGCATCAGCAATTAGCGTGTGCTGAAGGCTTAGATATAACTACCTCAGTCACAGATTTATAGTCCCATGTGTCTCACTGGTGTATAAGCCACATGAAAGACTCTGTGCATCTTAATTTTCCAGACAAGCTAAGTAAAGACATCTTTCTTAATCATGTATTGCTTGAAGGCATGGAAAGGTGTCTAAATAAATAATCACAGCTGTTCTGTTCATGTGGGAAAAGTTTAGTTTCTATTAATGATAAAGGAATATTAAAAAATCTCAATGATTTTCTGAAGATTTACATCTATCACAGTGCTCAGGTCATGATGTAGCTATACAACCAAGAGAAGGATATCAGTCCTAAGAAATTATTAGTCTTTGCACTGGGGAGTTGGCAGGAAAATTTGGTCTTATCAACATTTGGTTTCAGTCCTGAGGCCTTGGCAAACCTAATGAGGACCTTAAGGACAGCATCTGAGTCACAAACTGGGTCCTTTGTCAAGACTATATAGTTATTTGCAAACATCAGTATCCTAATTGCAACCCCATAGGGTTTCAACCCTGATATGTGTCGAGAGTCAGTCAATAGTTTATTTAGTTTTTTTAAATGTAATAAGAGATAAGGTAGGAGATAGTATACAGCCCTCCCTCATGCATCTAAACAACTGTAATGGTAGGGACACATGAGAGTTCATTAGCACCAAATCTACAGGGGAGGAACAAAGGGTCTGTATTTCCTTTAAGAGTTCCAAGGGTAATCCCGTAGTTTCCAAAGTTATCCCTAAATACTCACACCTGATGGAACTAATGGCTTTTTTGATGTCTACTAATATTGCTGATCTGCTATGGTAGGTTTGGCAACCCTCTTAAGGCAATTTATATAAATATATATATATATATATATATATATATATATATATATATATATATATATATATATAGTACGTGTGTGTGTGTGTGTGTGTGTGTGTGTGTGTGTGTGTGTGTATATATATATATATATATATATATATATATATATATATATATATATGTATGTATATATATAGTACGTGTGTGTGTGTGTGTGTGTGTGTGTGTGTGTGTGTGTGTGTGTGTGTGTGTGTGTGTGTGTGTGTGTGTGTGTGTGCACAAATACATATATATATATATATATATATTATGTATATCTATACATATAGGCTATTGCTCTGACAGGATCTTAAGAAGTCAAGCCTTACATTCCCATGGTAGTTTTTAGCCCTTATATTGTGTGTAGGAATAACCCAGAGGTTGCAAGAATAATAAATGTTGGGACATTTACTTGCTGCCATTTATGAGGGCACATGTGATAACCAGGGGTAAATTTGCAGTTTCCAATCTGTTCATCCAAATTACTTTTCAACAGAGCAAGATAAGCACTTTGCTTTATGTGAATTGGAAGCCAGTTCCATTGAAGTGGTATTCTCTGTGATTCATACTTATCTCTGCAACATGTTCTATTTTTGTTACAAAAGTGATTGACATCCCTTGATCAAGTGTTATGCTACCCTTGCTCTTGGGAATGTTTAATAGGTCTGGCAAGGTAGGGTCTGTTAAGACTATATATGCAAGGCAGAGGTCATCTATTTGCAGACTGTATGATACTGAGCAGAGGGACAAGGCTTTCAATATCTAGAACAAGGCTTTAAATATTCTCCTCTATTTGAAATGGTCTGCATAATTTTTCTGATTTAGACCCCTGATTTTTTTTTCTTTACAAAGCATTGTGGTCACTAAAATTGTAACAAGTGTTTGGATAGCTACATACTGAATGAGGTATTCTATTCAGCCAGATGAAAGCTGAGTACAGTGAAATGATTATATCCCCGAATCCAGATGCCATACCTTTACATATAAGCTGTGTGATGAAAACAGGACTTCCTTACAATACAGGATTTATGATTTGCACTAGAACTGTTTTTAACAATGTCAGCCTTTGTGAGTAAAATAATTGAGATGTGAATGGATTTCACTCTAGCACTCAGAATTCTAATATATACTTTGATATTTATATTGTGAAAGACATTGGATGTACAGCTAGGCAATGGTATATGGTCCATACCTAGTTTCAATAACACAATGATAACAAATATTTTGGAAGAACACTTAATGATATTCTCCTTTTGGAAGGCCTGGAACAAGGTAATCAGTAAAAGCTTGACCTAGTCCTACAGTGCTACATATAGGACTGTTTCCATTAGGTCCTGGTTCCTTTCCTTTAAGGGCATTATTAATAGAGGCCCATAGTTCCTTTTCAGTGATGGGGATAGCTAGGGCTTTGTTTGTTTGTTTTGTTTTGTTTAATCTGCTGTCCATCTAGAAAAGAAACCTAACTTTATTGCAAGAGGGTTTTACCCCAATGTACTAGTCATCACTCTTTCATTTTTCCTAGTAAATTATATATAAAACAGCATGCATTCTAACTCGCTCACTTTTTTGTTTGAAATACTGTTCTGCACTCCCCCACACTATGTATACCCACTTTCTCCTTTCTTTGTTCACTTCTAAAGGTTAGTAATTTCCCTAGTATGTTCTCTGTGGCTAGAGTTCAGGTAATAGATTACACAAGATGAAGCTGGGGTCTATGTCATTTAGCTAGTCCCAGTTCTAAGTGCACCTGTTTTATATTGCTTACAATAGCCATCATTCTACAAAAATGACTATCTTTGGATGCATGCACAGTCCAACATGGCCAACTCCCTTTCAAAGTCTGCTATATGTGTGTTTTAGCCTTTTATAATATTCTGTTTTGTCTGTTTTGCAAAGATTTTGAATTTCAAGCTTCAAAGATTCTTGCAATGTAGCACAGGGCATGCTCTCTGTGATGGCCCCTACTCTGGGTCGGTAATCAAGAAGCCTCAACTCTCATCACTGACACTGGAGGCGGACAGCCACTAGGAGCAAGGATAGATATACACAGTATTTTCAGATGCAGCTCTCTGCACCAGGCACAATTTCCCTTAAAAGCACACAAGGATCACACCCCAGACCTGAGACTAGACTCTTTCTCTCTACAGGGCCCGTACAAGACTCCACACTGACCACTTTGGAGGTCTGTGTCCCTGTTCCCAGTAACTGACACACACACTTAGCTATTTGGTTTTCACACACACACACACACACACACACACACACACACACACACACACACACACACACACACACACACACACACAAACACACCTGAGAAAGGCTGGCACAGATTTAGAGCTGTGCCCCTTGGCTCAGACTATGGGGTAATTACGCTGCCATCAGTCAACTACTCTAAGGCTCTTACAAGGATACCCAGTTATACTGATTAAAATGAATACTAATACAAATAATAGTGCATGACCAATGCAGCAAGGTTTTTAGGAGTGGCCACAGTGTCACTGAAATAAGCATAAATACTCTCAACATGTTAAATGTATTCTCTAAAGGACCAGTCATAATGAAAGGTATAGAAATATTTAATAAGAAAATCGAAAACATGATAATACTGAAATATCTAGTTACAACAGACACCAGAGTTTCAATCACAGGAGATATAAAAATGACACAGTTGGATAGATTCACATAGATGCAGAAAAGCTATACTTAACTAATCTCACTATATTTTCCTGACTAAAAACTTACTGTTCCCTGATTACTTACTAAAGCAAGGCAATATTATCAGTGCTGAGCTGCTTACTACAGCAAGGCAAGATGATGTGTGTGGATGTGTGAGATATCTGTGAGACATATTTACTGTCAGGTTCCAAAGTGCTGCTGCAAAAGTTCCAAAATGACATCACATCTAATCACCTGATTCTGGTACAATACTCACCCAGAGCTTTATTAAGATCTGTTGCAGCATCCAAAAGCTACAAAACAACCCCACAACTTCCACCCTTCCAGGGTAGCAATTAGTGCACCCCTAAGGACAATACAGTAAGATTCCTATTCCTGGTTTTCTCAGACATTTTTGTCTCTAGCAGGTATCAGACCTGAAAGATAAAATCTTTATGGTCTAAGCCCACCCATTTAATTTTCAACCTATTTTTCAAACTTAGCTGGATTGAGATTAATCTCTTGCCTTCCAGAATTCTCTGTTAAAATATATATATTTAATAAGTTATAATAATACTGTCTGACATGCATGTATATCTCTTTTCTGGGGTCCACTGTTGATGCATTTTTAACACAAGCAACTTTACGAAAACATTTTTGACATAAGCATCTGTACAAATCAGTGTGATAGTCAAATGACATAAAATTTTTTACAAAACTCCAGCTAGCCATGATGGTATATGTTACACATGCGCTAGCCTACTCTCCCTGGTACATTTGGCACTACCTCATATCAACACATCTCTCCCCCTTTGAAGACTCAAGCTTTTCAAGTGATCCTAGAAAAATGTTGCTTGAGAAATGGGCCAGTCTGGGAACACTTAACCTATACCTTGCTTTGAGAGCCATCTACATTGGTATTGCTAACCCCACTAGAGTGCTGCACTGTGATGTCAGACACCTGCAACCCTAGGCTCCACCTTAATAACTTGGCATTTTACTGGCTGACACAATGTTGGCATGTTAAGGGATTGTGGTCTATAACCACAGTGATCTTCCTTCCATACAGATAGGGTGAAGTTTCTGCAGTGCTCATACTATGGCTAGACATTCTTTTTCTACAGCTGCATAACATTCCTCCCTTGGTTGGAGTCTATGGCTGAGAAATACAACTGGGTGCTCTTCTCCTCTGAGGAAACCTGGCTGAGAACAATCCCCACCCCATGATTTGAAGCATTCACCTGCACAACAAATTATTTGCTGTAATCTGGACTGGCTAATACAGGGGATCCTCCCAAAGCCCCGTTAAACTTTTGGAATGTCTGCTTGCAGGCTGGGGTCCACACTACCTTATCTGGCCTGTTTTTCTTCATCAGGTCCATGAGGGGAGCAGCTAATTTACTATAATTGGGAATAAGCATTCTATTGTACCACACTGTCCCCAAGAATGCACTCTCCTGCTTTTTGGTAACAGGGGCAGACCACACCTAAATAGCTTACACTTTGGCAGGTTCTGGCCTAATTTTACCACTCCCCACTCTATGCCCCAGATAGGAGACCTCTGCTAGTCCCATCTGACACTTACTAAGCTTAATGGTCAACCCAACCTTTTGCAGTCTGTCCACGACCTCCCTGACATGCTGAAGGTGGTCATGTCAGGAATGGCTGTAGATAGCAATATCATTCAGGTAAGCAAGGACATAATCTCCTGCTCCTGCTAGGAAATGATCTACCAGCCTCTGGAAGGTGGCTGTGGCATTTTTCATCCCAAAGGGCATCTTTGTGAACTTACATAATCCAAAAGGAGTCACAACTGGGAAGACCCAGGGACTGCTGGACTCCTGGATTACCCCAATTTTCAACAGTTGCTGTATCTCCTCCCTCAGAGTCTGTCTGACTCACTCAGGCACCCTGTAAGGGGCCTGCATGATAGGTCTTTGGAGTCCTGTATCCACATGATGCTGCACTAGGTGGGTGCACCCAGGTTTCCTAGTGAACATGCCCCCAAACTCCTGCAACACTGCTCAGATTTCTTGAACCTGGGTAGGGGATAGCCACTTGGACATTACTCCCCCTTTCACTGAGGTGTCAGTATGAGTCTCAATGAGGAGATCAGTCACCAGATCCCCCTCAGACTCCTCCTGACATCCAATGTAAATATCCCCAGGGCCTCCCTATCATGGTAAGGCTTCATCATGTTAACATGGTACAGTTTCTGCCTCTGCCTCCTGCCTAGTAGGTTTACCATATAATTAACATCACTGACCTGCTTTACCACTTGAAAGGGTCCTTCCCAAGCTTCCTGCAGCTTATTGTGTTTGACAGGAATGAGAACCATAACCTGCTGTCTCACAGCATACTCTTGGGCTCGAGCATTCCTGCATACCAGACCTTTTTCTATTGTTGGGCTCCTGCCAGGTTCTCCTGGGCCAAGCCTATAAGCTCCATAAGCCTTATCCTGAGGTTTAGGACATATGCCACAACAGACTCCTTGTGGGAATCACATTCACCCTCCCACTCATCACAAATCAAATTTAATGGCTCCCTCACCCTATGACCATACAGCAACTCAAATTTGAAAAACAGGTAGATTCCTGGGGTACCTCCCTGTATGCAAACAGCAGAAAATGGGGCAAATATTATTCCCACTCTCTCTCTCTCTCTTAAACAGGTCTGCAAATGCCCATAGCCTGGTCTTTAGTGTAGAGTTTAACCTCTCAACATTAGTTTTGAGGTGATAGGAGATGGTCTTTAGGTGCTTCACCCTATAGCACTTCCACAGACAACCAGCAAGTCTGACTTGAAATTGGCACTTCTGTCAGTGAGTATTTCTCTCAGGAAACATAACCTGCCGAAAATCTCTAAAAAAACATTTGCCACCTTTCAGTATCAATGAAGGACAGAGCCACTGTTGCAGTGTATCTAGTAGCATAATCTACTACCACCAGGATATACATCATCCCTGTGGAACTTGGGTTAATCAGATACCCCAACATATCCTTAGCTAGCTTCCAAAATGGCTCTTTAATCACAGGCAAAGGCATCAGAGGAGATTTGACTTTGCCTTCTGCCTTGCCTACCTTTTGGCACTGCTCACGGGTCCAGCAGTACCTTTTATATCCCTTACAACCCCAGGTCAAAGATGTTCAACATAATTTGTCTCTTGGTACACTTTATGCCCATATGACCTACAAAAGGAATGCCATGGGCTGTGGCTAGAAATGCCAGATGGTAGGCTCTGGGCACTACCAACTGTTATATTACCTCACCCTCTAACCCTCCCACTCTCTAGACAGTAACCTTTTGTTCCAGTACGCAGACTCCCCTTTTCCTTGAGAACCAGGTGCCTCCTTAGCTACCCCCCTCAAGTTTCATAAGGTAGGGTCCAAAAGCTGAACCTGTCACAAGTCTACCTTTGTAACCCTTCCCAGCTCCCTTTCTCACAGGAAGACTGGTATCTTATGACAGCAGTGCCTTACTCTCAGCCTGGGTACTACCCTCACCTCTGTCCTTGCAGTCTCCCTGTCCATGGAAACATCAATACCTACCAGCAGCTGTGACTCACCTTCAGCCTCACTGCTACGGGGTAGCTTCCTCCATGAAATAGCCACATCACCAGCCCCACCTTCAGGTGTGGGGTCTGTCTGGGTCTCCCCTAGGCTACCAGACTGACATGCCTGTCTCCAATCCTGACTGCATGCAACTGCATGCACACAAGGTACTGCAGTATCAAAATAATTTCCTATCAAGACATCTGCAGGGATATCCTCAAACATGCCTACCTGCTTGCTTCCTTTTTCACCCTCCTAGTCAAGGTGAACCCTGGCCAAAGTTATTTGGAATGGAGTCCCTCCTAAAGCTCTGACTGGAGTGGACTGCCCAAGCAAGTAATGCTCCTTTTTAACCACTGCAGGCTTCACACTGGTTATGTGAGAGGCTGTCTCTCTTAGCAGTGGCCTGTTTTCCATCCCCTAAGATAGGATACAAACTTCGGTGACAGTTTGGTACCCCTGTTGTCTCCAGACAACTTACCAGTGGCATGCTGTTATTCACACTTGTTGGCTCCCTCATCTTTTATTCCCCACTTTTTTTAAGGGAACATTTGTATGCTACATGGCCTCTCTGGTTACATTTAAAAAAATCTAACTCTTGATCTTGGCCATGTACCTGAACTAGTGGCATTCCCTGTTACTGGTGAACTCTGTTGAGGTGGTTTAGGCTGCCCACCATGGGTTCCCTTATATCTATGTGCAGCACTGGGTATCCCCTTCTTGTGCAGTGGTACCCCACTTGCTAAATAGAGATCCCCTTTTCTCCCCAGCTCATCTACAGAGTTACACCCCTGGTCTACTAACCAGATTCTCATGTTCTCAGACAAAGTGCCAAAGGCTTGTTCCTTCACCAACATTTTTTCCACCCTTTCAAAAGTGGTGACCTGTGTGATGCACCTGCATTGGCCCAGTAATCAAGGAGCCTCAATCCTCACCACTGGCAATAGTGAGGGATGTAAACAATGGAAGGATGACAAGTAGACACACAGTAAAGTCCCATTTCCATTAAGAGCACACAGAGATTATAGTCAGTCTGGGGATAGATTTTCCCTTTGTCTCCAGATCTCCAGTAAAACTCCCCACTGTCACAGCTATAGAATCGAGTCCTGAGACAGAGTTCCAAGCTAAGTCCTCTCAACATTCTCTCTGTCCAATCAATGCTTCGTGTCCCTGCCCAAGTAGCTCACACACACACACACACACACACACACACACACACACACACACACACACACACACACACACACACACACACACACACACTTTGAGATTTGATTTATACACAGACACCTGGGAAAGGGTGGCACAGGTTTACTAGCTATGCCCGCTTATGCCCAGACTACAAGGTAGTTATCACTGCCACCAGAACCCCTTATCAGCTACTTTACGGCCCTTACCAAAGGGTGACCAATTCTACTGTGTAATGTTACTATTATCCAAATGGTAATTTTTAACCAAGCATCAGGCTATTAGGGGTGGCCTGTACAGTGTCGCTAAATACATATGCAAGTACTCCAAGAGCTTAAATATGCCTCACAAATATCAGCCACAAAGATAGGTTTAAATATATTTAATAATAAATAATAAAAGAACAAGGCAATACTCAATAACTCAACTCAGTGACTACAGAGTTCAGAATCACAGGAACTATTTTAAAACAACATTGCAGGACATTCTCAGTCTTCCGCATTGGTACAGTGGTAGCATTGTTACCTCACAGCAAGAGGTTCTCCCATTTGATTCTCGGCTGGGCTTGGGAGTGCCTTCTGTTTGGAGTCTGCATGTCCTCCCGGCAGTTGGGTAGCGTTCAAAAGACATGCATGCATAAATAGGCGTGCCTTCATTGAAGGTTGGGCATCGAGCTGGCACCTCAGTGTTTCGTAAAAAAATTTACTGCCAATCATTAGCGGATCAGAGTTCCGCTGTTGTGACCCCTTACTGGGAAAAAGCCGAAAGACAAACATTGCAGGACAGTCTCAAATAAATACAGACAACATCTAAACTGGTCTTTACTATATTCATATCTATATCTAAAAGATAATATGCCCTAAATAAAGCAACAGTCAGGCAGAAGTGCTGATGATGGATGTTTCCAGGTCAAAGACAAAATGCAAAATGCCAAGTTTCTCTCTGAGAGAGTTCTTAAATCACAATCAAATATTACTGCTGGCTTAGCTTGGATGACATCACTCTCTGTCACCTGACTTCAGTTCCCAGGCCAAAACAGGAACTAAAAATTTTAACACCTCTGTGTTAAAAATGCATATCTCTCAGATGTGCTCAGAACTGTGTAGCTGCTAGGAAGTCATTAAGCAATCAAACACTTTACATTTTAAACCTAGTAATTACTTTTCTTTTCAGACAATAGAAAAAATTCTAGCTCTGGATATCCTTTCTTCTTGCTATATTGAAACTAACTTTTATAGCACATCATAAAGCATTTCAGTTCAACTTATTTTCATGAAGTTTTGCAAGTTAACTCCGTATGTTCCAGCTTCTACTATTAAAACATACATTTGCACAGGTATATAGTTTATATACATTTCTGTTCTTTTCCAGTAGGGCACACTGTGAACACATCTTTGAAGCTCAGTACTGCACAAACCCTGTTCAACACACACTTCTGCACCAGTAGTCTAATATATGCATAACATATAGTTCTCTTACATTTGTAAGACAAGCATATAAATCATATTGATATTCACAAATGACATAGAATTATTTACAAAATTCCAGCTAGCTGGGTTGGCAGTGTCACAACCTGACACCTACTTACCCACCTATGAAGATAAGTGCCTTACTCAGCAATATAATCACATACACTTTATCTGCCTTGCATCTATGCTCAGAAAACTTTTTTTCTGTAAGCTTCAGATATTAACTTAAAACATTCTAATAAACATTGTTTAACTTTATCATAGTTTAAACAATCAGTATCAGACAATTTAGAAACAGTAGATACAGTTTTACCATAAAGTAGGGGTGGCAGGAACCGTACCCAGCACCCTTAGTCAACATTATACTGTTTTCATACACTTTCAAATATATGAAATAAAACTATCAAAATTATCACCCTCTGTAAATTATGGAAGAAATTTACTGACCTTTATTGCTGCTGGGGTTTGGTTATTCCCTTCTCCATTACCTCCATGACCTGTGATGCTCTCTACTCCGGCCAGTAATCAAGGAGGCTCAATCCTCACCACTGACACTGTTGAGGGAAGACCACTAGGAGAATGATGGATATACACAGTATTTTCAGATGCAGCTCTCTGCATCAAGCACAATTTTTCTTAAGAGCACACAGGCTACATAATCCAGACCTGGGTCTAGACTCTCTTTCTCTCTCCATGTCCCAAACAAGACTCCACACTGACCACTTTCGAGCTCTGTGTCCCTGTTCCCAGTAGCTGATAGACACACATTATGTAATTATTTATTTATTTATTATTATTATTTTTTTTATTTAACACTTGTTTACCAGAAAAGTCCAACTTGGAACAAAGCCAATTTTCAGCAAAGGCCCAGGGAGAAACATTTCAGATGCATGCTTTGTAACATGGGAGAAAACTGGAGCACCCAGAGGAAAGCCACATGAATGCAGGGAGGACATGCAGACTCTGCACAGAAGGCACCCAGCCAAGAATCGAACTGGAGAACCTCTTGCTGTGAGGTGACAATGCTACTGCTGCACCATTGTGTCATCCATATCCACTTGGATGTTTGATTTTTACACACACCAGGGAAAGGCAGGCACAGATTTATCAGCAGTGCCACCTCTCCCTAGACTATGAGGTAATTATGCTGCCTCTGGGCAGCTACTCTAAGGCTCTTACAAGGGTAGCCAATCATACTGAGTAAACTGAATACTACTAAAAATAGTAGTGTATGATCAATGCAGCAAGAATTTCAGGAGCAGCCACAGTGTCACTAAAATAAGCATAAGTACTCTCAAGATGTTCAAAGTATTTTCTAAATGACCAGCAACAATGAAAGCTATAGAAATATTTAATAATAAATAATAAAAAAGAAAACAATACTGAATATCTACTTACAATAAATACCTGAGTTTCAACCACAGGAGACATAAAATGACACAGCTGGATAGATTCATACAGATGCAGAAAAATAATACTTAACTAACCTCAATATATTTTTCTGACTGACTAAAGAATTACTGTTCCCTGGTTACTTTGTGAAGCAAGGCAAGATGATGACTGCTGAGTTGCTTACTACAGCAAGGCAAGATGAGGTGTGTGGATGTGTGAGATATCTGTGAGAGATCTTTCCTGTCAGGTTCCAAAGTGCTGCTGCAAGAGTTCTGAAATGACATCACATATTGTCACCTGACTCTGGTACAATATACACTTAGAGCTATATTAAGCTCTGTTGTAGCATCTGAAAGCTATAAAACAACCTCCAAGACTTCTACCATTCCAGGGTAGCAATTAGTTTACCCCTATTGACAATATAGTAAGATTCCTAGCCCTGGTTTTCCCAAACATTTTTGTCTCTGGGTGCAATCAGACCTGAAAGATAACATTTTTGTGGCCTAAACCAACCCATTTAATTTTCAACCTATTTTTCAAAATTAACTGGACTGGAATTATCTTCTTCCCTTCCAGAATTCTGCATTAAAACATATACATTTAATCAGTTATAATAATACTGTCTGACATACATGTATATCTATTTTCTGTTCAGTAGGACCCACTGTTAATTCAGTGTGATAGTGAAATTACATAAAATACTTTACAAAACTCCAGCTGGCTATGCATATGGCATATGTTACACATACCTCATATCATCACACTGTCTATGGAGTTTTTCTCCTTGGAAAGGTCTCTACCTTCTTTATTTGCTGTGTTATTGTGAGGTCATTCAGAATTAAGTCATCCATATGCCATTTTATACACTTCCTTACATCTCTTATTCACTTGAAGCTACAAGTCACACCTTATGATCATTACATTTGACCTATCCCACTGAGCCATGAATGTGTTAATTTGTTGTGAGTTGTCAGGATTAATCTCAGAAATGCAGCTGAGCAGCACTAGTTCATTCATTGCTCCCATCTTCTTTCCTTTCTTGTCTCAATACATTTATATGATTTCCAGCCTACTACACCTCTAATGCATATACTAGCTTTATGTTCCTGTGTCAAGATTTTCACAAAGCCCCCCCCCCCCCAAAGGGTGCTTAACATATGACTTTTAACTGTTTTGCATTCTTATAAATAAAACAAATTCCAGTTGTTCTTTAATAACAGTGTTTAAAACAATAATATTTTATTGAGGAATTTATACCCTTAGCAATGAGTAAAACACAGTTCATAATGGACATACAGATCTATGAGCTTGACCAGGACAG